>NW_024465423.1:0-217803 GCF_017591425.1 Ochotona curzoniae | reverse complement strand
GGGTGTCCCGTCCAGCAGGACAGTCAACGGGGGTCACAACCACCTAGGAGAGATTGGGGGACAAGAGACACGAAGAATGGACAGCAAGACAGGATGTCTGATCAAGCTGTCAGTTTATTGATTTTAGTTGAGGGTTTTTATATTCTTCAGTAACTAAGGCTCAGGGAGGAAAGGAGAAGCTAGGACGCAAGCCATGGTCTCCAGACCAATTGTTCTTGGGCAGCCACCATATCCACAATAGTAACCAGCATATCAACAATAGCATAGGTAATCAGTAACAAGGTGTTGGTTGGTACAGCATAAATCACATTCTAAAACAGTTGCTAGAAACAATTGAAGCTAAGCGTGTGATTAGCTTCATAACTTCTTTCCCAAGCATCTAGCCAGCCGGGGATTTTCCACTGGTCCGTAGTTCTATATTCAAAATGGCTTCAGTGTGGCTACAGCACATGGCTCCTGACATGGCTTCAGTGTGGCTATAGTACACAGCTCCTGACCTCTCACCCTCTTTTCTATATATCAATGAAAGCGGCGAAAAGAAAGAAGAAAAAAAAAAAAAGGTTCGTTGAGGCAAGATAAGCGCTGCCTTGTCGCGCCCACGTGTCTTATTGTCCCGCAATAAGACGCAGACGCGAGTGAAGTCTTCTGCGGTAAAGTTTATTGCGCGCACAAAGATGAGGAAGAGGAAGGGGGCAAGGGGGAAGGGGGCACCAACCCCGGCAGGCTTTCTACTCTTATGTGCTGACCGGCCCCGCCTCCGCTGATGATATGTCGGTGTCATGATCACGCAGGGTCCTGGGCGACCGGATTCGTCAGTCCCCAGTGTTCACGTGCCGGCCATGCCGCAGCTCACTGCACATGCGCTAGGCTACGTGACACGCACGAAGGTGTGGCTTCTCCGGCCGGCGCCATTTTAGGCACAGCATGTGGCCAGTGCATACAGATGCGGCTTGCAACATCTCTCCCCTTCTTATACAATAGAAAAAATAAGTTGGTATGGGCCTGTCTTAGGTTGTAGACTCAAGGCGCACGATCCGTCATAGGGAGGCTGCGTAGCTTGACGTAGTCCCTGTCTTACACCGATAATTGTCTGGGTCTATCTTACCTGTCATGGGCTACAACCGCGGTGGTTGTAAAGAGCAATGTCTCGACAAGGCAGTTATAAGAGTGACTACCCTCTCGCGTGCAATGGATAAGTCCTGCGAGGTGCAAGGGCTAGTCAGGTGCATCATGCTCGAACTCAGTGCAATGCCATAATGGCCTGAGGTGCAGGAGCCATGATGTCCATGCTCTTAACTAAACCCGTTGAAGCATGCTCAACCATACCATGGGGGAGTCACCATACTGCATGGCTAGTAGGGCTTGATGTATTGCCACACGATCTCGCTGAGCGCGGCGTCTCAGATGACACAGGCAAAAAAGGCATAAGGCACAGCCTGCACACAAGAGCAGAATCAGCACAACCACTCCCACCCATTCCTTAATATGGGAAGTGATGTTCCAAATCCAAGTGGCCAGGGTTTCAGCAACAACAGGATCCACCCGTGTAAAATTAATTTGGACAATGGCAATTCTCAACTCCGACTGTAAAGTATCAAATTTTCTCCTCCAATTTCCTAAAAGATAAGAAGAAAGCTGGCGAGAAAGATTAGCAGCCGTTGAAACATTTTGAAAAGGAATAACACATAAACCTTGACACTAAAATTCTCAGGAAATGCTTGAAAGCAAAGCGTGTCCTGTAGGGGGAATAAAAAATTACTCACATTCTCCTTAATATCATCATAAGGAAGAAAAGGCAAATCCAAAGAAGAAAAAATCAAGGAAACACTCGGGCTGAGTGGGCGACTGGTAAGGGTCGTGGAAAAACACTCAATACTCCTCATCGTGGCTCAGCAATCACGGTCCTCACAAGCACCATACAGACCATTAGTTGCACCATCCGCCGTGTTTGCACTGGGCGGGACACCATTGTCCTGTGGGATTGTAGGAGGAGTTTCTGATTGCGGGTCTGCATGAATCTTCCCCAAGTCAGATCCTGGTGTAAGCACTCCAGCGGTTGCAGAAACGTCAGAATGCGGTGATGGACAGGAACGAGTCAATCGAGCTGGGACCAAAACTGGAACTGGGGCGTCTTGTGGAAACACACAAATGGCTCCTCGAGCCTGCCTAATAACTGGGTCTGGGCCCTTCCATTTGGACTCCAGAACATTCTTCCACTTGACCCAAGATTGCTCTTGCGCCGTGTTAAGGGAATGACGATCTGGAGCACTAAGGCCTTGCTCATACAGCTGTAAAAAATTGATAGTGAAGAGAGCCAGGGCTAGAGTGGCCTGAGGGCTCTGACTGGCGAGACCAAGTGATTCCCAGGTGGTTTTTTGTTTTCGTAATAATTCTTTAATAGAGCGATGAGCACGTTCGATTATCCCCTGACCTTGTGGATTATAAGGGATGCCAGTCACTAATTTGACACTCATTTTCTGCATTACACGTGCCACAAAATCACCAAAGGGCTCATCTGGCTCCTGCTTAACCTGTGTAATGCCCAATTTCTCTTGCCCTTTAAGTGAAAGGGCCTTCCAAGCCTTTATAGCTGCAGTAGAGATCTGGGTATACACTGGCCATGGATATCTATTTTGATCATCAGAGTATTGGCCTTGTCCGGAAAGCATATTATAAGTCCAGGTCAAAGCGTCACCGCTGTGCTGTTGGTTTGCCCGGGCGGTCTCAGCCAAAAGCTCTTGCCATAGGCTCTTCCAATTTAGATATGATCCGATATTAGGGAGAACAGCCTTCACCAAAAATTGCCAATCAGAGGGAGTCATATTCATTCCCCCCAAACGTTCTAACAGGGACAAAGTGTAATTGGCATGAAGACCATATTGCTTTACAGACATGGCCAATTCTCGCACTAATGCTGCATCTACCTGTCTGTAAACTCTTTCCCTTTCTTCTTCTAAGATGGGGAACATATTTTGAAGTTCCCGGCGTGTGGCTGGATCAATGAGGGAGGAGCCGGCGCCACAACTCATGGGCGGGGCAGATGGCTTCACAGCAGGAGGAGCCATTAGTGAAATGGCTCCAGAGCCCTGAGGCCATGGGCCGAGTGTGGCCGGTGCAGTAGCACCGCCATTCTCTTTCTTCTCCTTTTCTGATCCTCCTCTGATTCCTGCGGGTTTGCGTTCTAAGCGCCTATCCCGCTTGTACCCTTCCTCCGCATCGGACGTCTCCGAACTTGATGAGGAAGATACTGCTTTCAATTTCACCTCTATTTTTTGCTTCAAACCGGTTCTCCTCTCCCGCTGTTTCTGAGAGACTATCCTGGGCAGACTGAAGGGCTTTGTCACTCTCTCTGACCGCTCCCTTACGGAGGGCATAAACCCTCTGCAAAAATTTCACCAGAGAGATCCGTGCGCCCATGTCTATAATCAGAAGCGGTGGTTCCTATACCTCCGATTTATGCTCCTAATCACCCGAAAGTTCTCCCTCTCAGAGCTCCTTACCTGTCTTTTGGCCGCAGTTCTGACTTCCACCCGTTGGAAACGGGAGGCCCCCTCCAGGTCCCGGGTTTCGGGCACCAGTTGTCGCGCCCATGTGTCTTATTGTCCCGCAATAAGACGCAGACGCGAGTGAAGTCTTCTGCGGTAAAGTTTATTGCACGCACAAAGATGAGGAAGAGGAAGGGGGCAAGGGGGAAGGGGGCGCCAACCCCGGCAGGCTTTCTACTCTTATGTGCTGACCGGCCCCGCCTCCGCCGATGACAGGTCGGTGTCATGATCACGCAGGGTCCTGGGCGACCAGATTCGTCAGTCCCCAGTGTTCACGTGCCGGCCATGCCGCAGCTCACTGCACATGCGCTAGGCTACGTGACACTCACGAAGGTGTGGCTTCTCCGGCCAGCGCCATTTTAGGCACAGCATGTGGCCAGTGCATACAGATGCGGCTTGCAACACTGCCTGTCTTAGGTTCATTCTGAGGGACCCTCAGCTCTTACCCGTCTTTGGGCAGCCCTGCCAGTCATCCAGGGCTCCCTGTCTTAGGTTGGCAGGGTATCAGAAAGGTGCCTGTCATTGGCTATACGCTTACTAGAAAAGGGCCATGTAACAATTTATAGCTGGGGCATGTATTCCCTGGCAACGCTGCCATTAATGACAGCCCTGTCAGGAAAACACTGCCCCTACCGTAAATGGCCACATTACCTCAGGCGAGCCGATTAGAAGACTGGAGCCGCGCATTACAACGTGGGGGTTCACTTCTCGAGTCAGGGCTCTCTGAACGCAATCTGTCTTCTAGAACTAAGCGGTGGTAATACGCTTGAATGGGTTTTGCAGCTAAATTTTCAATTTGTTGTTTTACCAAGTTAGTGAGTTTAGTGAATGCCCAGGGACCAAAGGAGATCAAAAGCAATAATCCAACTAGGGGTCCCAATATAGTGGGTAATAAGGTAGTGAGCCAGGGGGACAAAGAAAACCAATTTTTATACCAGCTTTCCTCCTTTTCCTTTTGTAGTTGTCGTTTTTTAAGACCTTCGCGAATCTTTTTCATGTTCTCTTGTTACAACACCTGTATTATCTACATAAAAGTAACATTCCTCTTTAAGAGCAGCGCATAGGCCTCCTTGCTGTAAGAACAATAGATCTAAGCCGTGGCGATTTTGTAACACTACCTCAGCTAGGGAGGAGAGAGAATCAGTTAAATCATCAATGCCTTGTTGTAAACGTTGTATATCTTCATCAATGGTGGAACGCAACTCGGCATACCGATTCTGGGAAAGAATGAGAGAGGAAATGCCAGTGCCAGCGCCGACAGCGCCAAGTCCCAGCAGAACAGAAATGATAAGGGCGGTGATAGGCTCACGTTTTGAACGGGAGAGGGAAGTGGGATTGGATTCCCATAGTTGTAAGAATTCCTCGGAGGCATAATAGGACAAACGAGGAACTAACTGGACTAAAATACAAAATTCCTTATGAAGTGAAAAAACCTGATAGGAAAGGCAGGGGGTGAGGCCGCCAGTGCAGGCCCACCATGCATCACCAGGGGGAAGAAGGTATTGAGAATGGGCTGCTGGAATAATGGTAGAATTACACAAGTAAGAGAAGGAACCTAAATGGGGGGATCTGTGGGAGGTAGTCAAGCAGAGACCTAGACCAACAACTTGGGTTAAAGACATACCAGACCAGTCGCTGCTGGTCCACCTACAAGAGGAGGAAGAATTGGAATAGTAAAAAACATCAATTAAGGCAATACCTTCATAGAATGGGGGACGGGCATTTGTACAAAGCCAATAGTCATTCATAAATTCAGGTGAAGATTCATTGACTGTTAAGGCAGTTTGGTTAACCAAGGTCAAGATAAGATTGTCAGGAAGGAGGGCAGGGAGATTGAGGCGTAAAGGAGGAGATGGTGAGGGAGGCGGGGAGCTAGCATTGATAGAAGATGGGAGAGATTGAGGGGTTGGGGAAGGAATGGGAGGTCGGATAGGAGGTCGAGGTAAAGGAGGCTTATATGCAATAACATTATTTGGTCCAATATTAGTAGGATATTTAGCATTAACAGGTTCTTTTAACAATTTGATGGAAAATATCATGCCCGTGTCTTTCCCTGACTGGTACAATCTAAGTCCCCAATCACAGCCTCTCATCCAAGTCTCTTCTTGGTTGGTGTTTGCTCTAGAGGGGAACCAGATTTCTAAAGGAGTACACCAACCCTTTGTGTCAGGATGATTGGGACGGCATGCAGCGGTGTCATCATAATAGGAGGAAAGGAAGGTGAGGCCATAGACTGCTGCTGTAGTTGGGTAGCTGAAGTTGCGTCTGACAGTAATCAGATCTTTATCCTCTGAGTCTCGAACCCCGTAAGCAGTGCCTGTAGTTTCACATCCCCAAGAGGCACAGAAATAGTCAGCAGAGCCACCGCATTTGTGAAGAAGGTGACGATCACGGTGGCTTCCGGGGCACACATAAAAATCGGTGGCTTGGAGGAGAACTCGTTGTCGAGTATCAGCACATCCTGGGTCATAGGATTGGTCAGGCAGTTCAGGTGCTACAGAAAGTCCGAAGAGAGTATTAAGTCCCCAAGAGTTGGCAGCCCCAAGAGCAAGCTTACATAAGTCCGGGGTTAAGACTTCTGGCCACCATACACGAGGGGTGATCCGAGATGTTGACCAAACGATATCATGCCTCTCGGACAGCACGACCCAGGTGTAGTTCCATGGTTGGAGTGGATTATGAGGTTGTGGTCTGAGGCCAATAGCAGTCATCAGTGTCCATTGGTTCAGAATCCACAAGACCCAGAGGTTGTAAAGGATCACCATCAATCGCGTTCGTAGAATTAGCAGCATCTGGAAAAGAAGGAGAGGAAGATGTCTCAGAGAGGGGGTTGGCCTCCTTTCTGGACAGCGATGAGTTAACGGCTCTAAGAAGCCGCTCAGGCAGCCAGCGTGGTTCTGCATTTTCTCTGTCATACACACAGGCAGAGCCTTGTCCCCAGATAAGCACTGGATCTGGTCCTTTCCAAGCTCCTGTGAGAGGATCTTTCCACATTGCTAAGGCATGTGAATCCTGAGTTGTGGGATGCCAATGTCGATCAGCTGCAGATCGATTATTATTATCTAGGGTTAAGAAATTTATAATGAAAAGGGCATGATTCAATCTATTCCTGGGAGTAGGTGACATAGATAAATCCGTGGAGAGTTCTAACTTCTTCAGCATATTTTTTAAGGTCTGATGTGTCCTTTCAATAATTCCTTGTCCTTGTGGGTTATAAGGGATGCCAGTAATATGTTTAACTTTTAGTTGAGAGCAAAACTGTCGGAATTTAGCTCCTGTGTATCCTGGGCCATTATCAGTTTTAATGCTGTTAGGTTTGCCCATAACTGACATGCTTTGTAGCATGTGAGTAATAACATCCTTGGAAGCCTCTCCAGTTAGCGCTGTGGCATAAATAAACCCACTATAGGTATCCACTGTTGCATGGATATATTTGAGTCTACCAAAGGATGGAAAGTGTGTGACATCCATTTGCCATCTATCATTTGGGATTAAGCCTCGGGGGTTGACTCCTAAATGAGGTACTGGAGAAAACTGAGAACAGGAGTTACAACTTTTAACAATTTCTCTAGCCTGTTCTCTGGTGATCTTGAACATCTGGCGAAGTGGAGTGCATTTAAGTGTTGTAAGGCATGTGCTCGGTGAGCCTCGGATACAGAGGGATCCAGAGTTAGGAAAACTAGCCGTGTGGCAGCATCGGCTTGAGCGTTTCCTTCAGCCAAGGGTCCCTTGAGTCCTGTATGGGCTCTCAAATGCCCTATAAAAAAGGGGTCTCTTCTTTCTCTAATAAAGGATTGTATCTGAACAAAAAGCTGAAAGGCTGTGGAGGTGGTCTTAATATATGGAACTGTCTCTAATAAAGGAACGGAGTGGGCTATATAAACACTATCTGTATACAAATTAAAAGTGGCTGTTGGAAAATTTTTAAAAACCTGAAGCACAGCAAACAGTTCAACTAATTGAGCAGACATATAAGGGGATTTTATTGGAAAAGATTGGCCTTGAACGACGTAAGCAGTTGTTCCACTTGAGGAACCATCTGTAAAAATTGTAATCCCTTCTTTCAGGGGGCTATGAGAAGTAACTTTGGGGAAAACAAAGGAATGATTTCTCATAAATTGTATTAAGGGGTCATTTGGATAATGATTATCTATGACACCAGCAAAGGACGCACAGCCAACACCCCAATCATTATTAACCTGGAGTAACCAGTCTACTTGTTCCGAGGTGTAAGGCACAATTATAATATCTGGATCTTTTCCAAAATATTGTATAGTTAATTTTCTTGCTTTTAAAATTAAGGCAGCTACGAGGGAAAAGTAGGTGGCAAGGATCTTGGCTGGTTTTGACCGTAAGGGCACCCACATTAGGGGATGTCCTGAGGGGGACTTATTCATTCCTTTTTGCCAGAAAACTCCTAAAGGGGCATGTGCCGTAGCACACACAATAAAACTTAAGGGAAGAAGAGGGTCATACTGGAAAATAGTTTGAGAAGAAATGGCATCACTTATTGTTTTAATAGACTCTCTCGCTGCTGAAGTAAGGGTAAGAGATGAAAAGGGATGAGGGTTTCCAGTCAATAAGTCCTGAAGGGGCAAGAGAGTTTCAGGTGCTATCTTTAAGTATGGCCTTAAGAACTGCAAATTGCCTAAAAGGGATTGAAAATCATGGAGGGTTTTTAGGGTAGACAAATCAAGACTAATTTTGGGTGTATAAACTCTTTCTTGACTTAATTGATATCCTAAAAAATTATAAGGATCTTTGACTTGAACTTTTTCAGGAGCTATCATTAATCCATTGCTTTGAAGAACATGCAGCATCTGTTCAAAGCAGGAAAAGGCAGTTGCCTCGGTGGGCGCTGCAATCAAGATATCATCCATATAATGCAGAATATAAATTTCAGGCCACTTATTTCTTATAGGTTTAAGGGTTTGAGCAACATATTTTTGGGCTAGGGTAGGGCTGTTTGCCATGTCTTGAGGAAGGACTCGCCACTGATAGCGGTCCATGGGTCCCTGGAAATTTATCTGAGGGAGGCTGAAGGCAAAATGTAAGCAATCATCCGGATGCAAGGGGATGTTAAAGAAACAATCTTTAAGGTCAATAACTATCTTAAATAGATTACTAGGTATTGTTACAGGGGCCGGGAGGCCAGGTTATAAGGCTCCCATAGGCACCATGGCTTTATTAACCATTCTTAAATCTTGTAATAATCTCCACTTCCCCGATTTTTTCTTAATGACAAATATGGGAGTATTCCAGGGGGAAGAGGAGGGCTCAATATGTCCTGCGGAGAGCTGTTCCTGTACCAGCTCCCTAGCCGCAACAAGTTTCTCTTGGTTCAGCGGCCACTGATCAACCCAAACAGGCACACTAGTATTCCCTGAAATCTTGTCAGCATATCTGGATGGAGCAGGACGAACAGTGGTCGCTAGGGAAAATTTTGTACTTTTGCATTGGGTGAAGCTGAAAAGCCTAAACCTGTCTTATCAGATTTTTGTGTAACCTGTATGGGCTGTTTGATTCCTTGAGACTGTTTACCCAAGCCTTGACCAGGGAGAAAACCTTGTCTAAGCATCTGTTTTGTAATAGCTTCGTTAGGGCTACACATGATAACATTCATTTGAGAGAGGATATCTCTCCCCCAGAGATTAACAGGCAATTTTGCAACAATATATGGTGTTACAATGCCTGTGTTCCCTTACGGGTCAGTCCAGGTCAAGGCTTGGGAACTTACTAGGGGGCTATTAGCCTGCCCTATGCCTTGAAGATGAGTGACTGAATTTTTCAAGGGCCAGGCCTTTGGCCAGAACTTCAAAGAAATAACTGTAGCATCAGCGCCAGAGTCAAGGAGGCCTGTAAAAGCTTTGTCATTTAACTTAGGAGTCAGGGTTGGCCGAGTATGAGGAGAAATTTTATGTGCCCACAAAACCTCAGCTACACCTGTTTCATTAGTCTTTCGAGAAGATTGATAGCAAGGATTGGAAAGTTTCGGGAAAACTGGTAAAAGAATTAACTGTGCTAATGGGAAGCATGGGGTGATAGCTAAAGCACCTTCAAAAATTCTGGTGAGAACTTTCAATTCTCCAGTGAATGTTGGTTCTGATGGAGGAGCTTGGGCAAATCCTCTGGCAAGACACAGACTAGGCAGGTAAGCGCAAAAAGCATGATAGGAAACAGCCCAGAACAGGCCACAGAAGGTTACCCACTGGCATACATTTGGCATGGGTCGGGAACAGATCAGGCGGAATCAGTTCATGTCATCCACTGGCAAATCCAAGCATCAGAGTGGGGTGTGGGTCGAGCCAGGTTCAGTCACGAGAAAAAAAAAAAAAAAAACAGTGCACATTACAGAATGGCAAGGTGAGGCTGCCTGTACAAAATGTGAACACAGTGCCCAAGAAGCACGGGTGAGAACCAGGAATGGAAGGAGCAGAGTGGGCAGGAGGAATAAGAGACTGTGTTCCCTTGCTGCACAGCTCCTCCCGCAGGAGAGCATGAGCTGGGAAGGAAGCAGACCAGATTAGGCAGGGGTACATCACCTGTTTGTCTCATGTGCCCTAGATCAGGCAAATGCCAGGATGGACTGATTGTTCCTACTGGTGGAAAAAAAAAATATGAGTGGGTGAGGATTGTTTGGGCTTAGCCACAGCATCAGCTGGCAGAAGCTGGCTGGGGACTGATTCTGTCAAGTTACACTGCAGAAACACCTGGAGAGTGCATAATCTGGGAATAGGAGTGGCCTAGAAAGTAAATAGTGGGATACTCCCTATTGGTTTGCCTCTACCACAGGAGAGCATGGAAACTAGGAGAGGGGTTGGGGTGGCTAGACAGAAAGGCACCCAACAATATTGGTGTGGGCTAGATAGTGGAGCTAGTTAGATGGAATTAGGTTTCAATGTCCATTGACATGTATGGGAGATGAATGGGATGTGAGACAGAATGGACTAGTCTGCTGTACATACTGGCAAATCAGGGAAGGGGGTAGGCCTGGTGGTTGACTAGAACTAGGCTGCAGCTCTCACTGGCTTACGTGAGGGCCGAGTATGTGCTTGGCAGAAACAGGCTGTATTGCAACACCGATTGGTTCCAGTGGAAGTCGGGGCTGGTAAAAGAACCAACCCAGCAATTGCAATCACTAGCTAAGTGGAGCGATGGACTGTGCCGGGCCCTGTATTTCCTAGTAAATACAAGAATCTGGTCTGAAAACACCTCAGACAAAGTTTGTTTGGTGATATTCCCCAATGGAACTGCTGGACTCAGAATCCTAACCATGAAGAGATAGAGGGCAGAACAAGTGTATCAACCACTTCAGCCATATGTTGGCAGTGAAAAACAGGGCAAACAGAGACTCTTAAGATGGATTGTGTCAATCAGTGGATTCTTCAACAATCTCATTGTGCTTGGAGTGGGAGACTAGCAGCGATTCATAACCAGTGAACTATCACAACCCCTCGAGCAAGAATCTCAGAGCATGCTCCACATCTGTGACCTGGGGTAGGTGGGAAATTGGGTTGGGCTTCACCCTTATAACCCCCTTTTCCTCAGATTCATGAAGGAAAAAATGCAGAAAT
Organism: Ochotona curzoniae; assembly: GCF_017591425.1. Classification (NCBI taxonomy): domain Eukaryota; kingdom Metazoa; phylum Chordata; class Mammalia; order Lagomorpha; family Ochotonidae; genus Ochotona; species Ochotona curzoniae. The sequence goes on along the minus strand of NW_024465423.1, from coordinate 206,684 downwards.
AAAAGCATTAACCACTTTGCTGAAATTTCCTTGTACTTTTTTCTCTAATTAACTATGTAAAGATTTCCAAAAATATAATAAAAAGTGAAAAATAAAAATAGAACTAAAATATAGAGCTGAGAGATTAATACATAATTTATGCTGTGCATGACTGAAATTGCTTCCAGGCTTCCTAACATTTTTCCAATGTTCCTATAACATTTTCAATACATTTATATTCCCCAGGTGAAGTATTTAATAGGTTAACATTGTGGCCTCTTAAATTTAGATTTGTACTCTTGTAAGGTGGCATTTAATCTTTCATATATATTAAAAATCATGAAAAAATGTTTATGAGAAATTCTATTGTCATTGTTTCTTGAAAACCACTGACAAAATCAGTAATACAGTTAAGATTTCAAAAAAAGAAAAAAAACAAAAATCAATACCTCAAGGATTTTTGTGCATGCTGGTATTTAAGACATTGTTGCCTATATTCAGATATCAGCACACTTTCTATTCTACCAAATTGAGGACTTGTTGGCTATCCCACCAAGAGTGAATAATCCAGCCATCACAATCATGGGAATAATCTACTCCAAATGAAACCAGGGCATGGAAGGCTTACTTTTAATATCGTGTAATTAGCAAATCAATTCACATGAACTAAGACAGAGATCCTGGAAGTCAATCAATAGTTAAGTGTATGTAAAAATTGTGATTTTTATCCACTATAAAATATTACAAACTCATAAATATGACAACTGGGGTTTGTGCAGCAAGGAAGAAGGCTAATCCTTTGACTGTAGTGCTGGCCTCCCATATGCACAGTAGTCTACTCCTGGCTGCTCCATTTCCAATGTAACTCCCTGATTTGGGCCTGGGAAGCAGCAGGGGCTAGACGTAATACTTATGGTCCCTGCCCCCATGTGGGAAGTCTGTAAAAAGTTCCTGATGACTGTATATTGGTATCAGTTCTGACCTGCACTGACTCTTGCATATGCTACTCAGGTCAATATCAAAAGCGAGGAAGAGCATCACTAATCCCTTATTTGGAGCATTTTATCACAAGGCTTCTGTTGTAGGTGCTGGACTAGACACAGAAGAACTCCAAACATCCCTGCTTCCTCTTTTCTCTCTGCTTCCAATACAAAAGTTGTTTTGAAATACATATTTTGAAATACATATTCTGGCACTGGTATTTGAGGGCAGGCTTAACCCATCTCTACAATGGTCTTAGTCCAAAAACTGTACAGAAAAGCACATCCCAGGCTTGGAACAGGAACTTTCATGTGAACTTGATCTACATTTCTTTTCCCAGTCTCTCGTGGAATCACTGGAACACACACAACATCCACGCCACAGAATTTATTGTATTAGGTTGGGTTAACACAGCTGTTCCCAACTGGCACTTGAGGTCTGTATCTTCCTTCCGTCATGTGGCAGACAAGCTCATATATTCCATACCAGGGTTTTCAGGGTTTTTACACATCTCCAACAGATACCATTCTAAATGAAAAGCTCTCTGAAACACACAAATTCTTAAGGACACATGTCTGCCTCAGAACAACACTAAATGTGTATCAAAATGGAAAGGATCTGTGTAGAAAGCTATCCAAAACTCACGTGTGACTTTTCATTAGTGTGGCTTTTCACAATGAGAGAGATTAAAATCGGCTTGCCCTTATTCCAGAGCAACTGCTAGTGTTCACTGAAGGAATACATGGTCCAAGAAAACTAAAATATAAGGACATCTATTATTAAAAACTAAACTCCTAATGTGTCTTAGTGCAAAAACACAACCTTAATATTCATGAATATTTCTGAAATCAGTAGTGAAAGAAACTTAGATGAAACACAAACATAACTTGCTGGTATTGAGCTAGAGATCAACTTGACATAGATGGCCAGGAATATGTCTATTAAAGTGAAGTGATGCTTCAAATTTATTTAGTACCTGCGTGGGTGGCCACAAAGCGTGCCTACATGTGTGTGTTCACACACAACCATGAGCCAGTTTGTCAGAAAATCCCTTTTTTCTCCACTAAACCTCAGGTAAACCCTTTGGGAATTAAGGGACCATGTTCCTACACACAAGCTCTTACCCAAGGTCAAGGACTGCTCATCACTTTCTCCATTCCATCTCCAGCTGCCTGAGTCCCAAGGTGATATGGCAAATATCCTTGTAGATTATCTGTTAGGAATAAGGAGAAATTAGCTCACTGTTAAGTTGCCCCAGAACTTCCGACATGCATTTAGAATTTCCCCCAGTGTGCAACCATCTCAGCAATCCTGCTACAGTCTACAATGTCGTGGTGTACAAGCCAGTTGAAAACGCTGACACTGATGTTATACGCCATGCTCCTTGGATCTTCACTCATATAACCCTGAAGCCACTTAATTGGAGAGGAACAATATGCTCTATAGCCTAAGGGATGAGAATGCAAAACAGAGCCGGATCAAATCACCAGTTACCTGTCACCCATGTCAAATATCCAGTCTCTGAGTAACATCTCACCATTGATGTTAGCTTGATATTCCTTAACAATCACTGTGTTAGAGAAGTAAGGATTGCTGCAGAAGAACAAGCTGATCTTGAAGCGATACCTGGGATGCTTGAGTTTGACCACCTGTCAGGATAAGATGGAGCATGCTGATTTTTCACCAGTGAGCCTCCTTTCAACTGTTCTAAACTATTGTTACTCACAGTGCCTTCTGCATAAGACTAGGCTGAGGCTCAAGGAACTGACCTATAGGTTGGTCATGTAGCTAAGGATGTCTTTGAGATATCTGGAAATGGTTCAAAAACTACATATCAAGGATCTTGCACAAGAAAAACTCTGTGAGCTTGTGTGTGCGTGTTTCTGTGCAAGAGAGCCAAAAGCAAGGTCAAAATGGAAAGAACAGGCAGTGCAAAGGAGAAATCTTTTTTTGTTGGATGCGCCTTAAAATATTGTTACATACATCTTCTGTCTTCCAAGACTTGTCCGGATATTTATTTTTCACAGCTCATAGGAAATAAAGGAAGAGCAAGTGTCACAGTCTCAGGGCTGTTTAAACATACAACAGAATCATCAATATCGAACTTGAGTCCCATCATGTGGGACTAGAATTCAGACCTACACATTGCACAGCTGGGTTATTAATATTACTGAATCACAATGTCCCAATACATCCTCAAATAATAGCTCCTGCTACATGTTAATCTTTAAGTGGTGGACAAAAGGAGGGCCTCTGTCCTCAGTATAGTGAGAGCCCTGATCCTTGTGAGCTAAGGATGAACTGCCATCGAGCACTTCATACCTCTGTGTGCCACAGGTTCTTACTGGCAACCTGGCAGCAATGGCAAAGACAAGAATCCCGTTTCTCTGGCAGGATCCACTCTGAGCTGGTGCTTCCTTTGAGAGCCACCTCAGGCATCACAGTTATTGGCAGTAGTCTTTCAACCAGTTGTCAGTGACTGGGCTGGAGAATGGTTCTGTTACCTGAAAGTCTCCAACACAGGCAAGACTGTGCTTTCAAAGAACCTTCCTTCCAAGTTGGAGGAATACCTTGACAATTGGTGGACTTATACATAACAGTGTAGGTTCAGTCAACATGCCCTCCAGGCCTCCCTAGAGTGTTTTAAAGTGCTGTGGAGGAAATTCATTTTCCTCACAATAGACACTTTTTCATGGTGATGCATTTCCTCAATGCTAACTAGGTAAATGGCTACACTCGCGACTGTGACTCAGCACATGAAAGAGCACAACTTTAGAGCAGAAGCCAGGGATGTTGGGGATGATCATCCCTCTGTGTTCCATTAGTATATTGTGTCTCTGCTTCATTCAGCTTCTTTTTTTTTTTAATTTAATACCTTTTTTTTTAAATTTAATCGCTTTTTTTCTTTTTTCCTATGTTTTTAATTGTTAATAACATTTTATCATGTGATACAGTTTTCTAGGCACTGGGATTCCCCCACCCCTGCCAGAACCCTCCCCCCATGGTGGATTCCTCCACCTTTTTGCATTACCACAGTTCAAGTTCATTTGAGATTCCTTCATTGCAAGCATATACCTAGCATAGAGTCCAGCATCTTATTGTCCTGATAAGATAAGCAGCTTCTGTGGTAGACCTTCTCTGGTCTAAAGGTAGAGCTAACAGAGTAAAGGCTTGGTCAGTTAAAAGCCTCAACAAAACATCAGTATACAATGTTATGGAATTAATTGACATATTATTGAGTAAATAATATATTAAAAATAATGCAAGTTCAATTGTTCGAAACACATGTGTTGAGACAGTATCAATGACAGGTTCAAAAACAAGCAAACAAACCAACCAAAAATATCAGGTTAAATTAAGGCAAGCATGTGGTATCTAACCTTTTGGGATTCACTCATTTTGCCTTAGCATTTTAGTTTCCAGTTGTGCCCATTTAGCCACAAAGAGCTGCATTTTGATTTTTTTACTAGCTGAGTAGTATTCCATGGAGTAGATGAACCAAAGCTTTCTTATCCAGTCTTCTGCTGATGGGCAATTCATGTTTTGGCAATTACTGATTGTGCTGCTATGAACATAGGGGTGCATGTAGGTTTGTCATGAAACAGGTGTTTTGGGTATATTCCTAGGAGTGCTATTGCTGGATCATATTGTATGCAGATTTTGAGTTTTTTAGGTGTTCTCCATACTGATTTCCATAAAGGTACCAACCTGCAGCCCCACGAGCAGAGGAGTAGGGTTCCCTTTTCCCCACATCCTCGCCAACAAGTATCGTTGGTGTTCTTTTTTATATGGACCAATCTTACTAGTGTTAGGTGGTATCTCATCGATGTCTTAATTTGCATTTCCCTTATTGCCAGGAACTGGAGCATTTTTTCATATGTTTGTTTGTGCTTGTTCCTTTGTGAAAACTTTGCCCATTTCTCATGCCCATTTCTTGAGTGGCTTGTTTGTTTTGGTGTTTTGGTTGTTTTGGAGTTCTTTTCATATTCTGGAGATTAGCCCTTTATCCACTACATAGTGCTCAAAGATCTTCTCCCATTCTGTGGGTTGCTTTTATACTTTGCTGATTGTTTTCCTTGCTGCACAGAAGCTTCTTAGTTTGATGGGGACCCATTTGTTTATTTGTTTATTCTGTTCTTAACTGCTATTGCTTTTGGTGTCCCTCTTAGAAAGTCAGGACCTACTCCTAGGTCTTGCAGGGTGTTTCCTACATTTTCTTGCAAGAGTTTGAAGGTTTCTGGATGAAGGTTTAATTCTTTTATCCATGTAGATTGGATCTTAGTGTATGGTGATAGATGCAGATCTATCGTTTTGTTTCTGCAGGCTATCAGCCAGTTTTCCCAACAACATTTACTGAAGAGGCCTTCCCATTTGTTTACACTGTCATTGGTCTTTTTGTTAAAGATTATTTGGCTGTATCTGTGTTGGCTCCATTTTGGTGTTTCTATTCTGTCCCATTGATCTTCCTCTCTATTTTTGTGCCAGTGCCAGGCTGTTTTGATAACCACTGCTCTATAGTATGACCAGAGGTCCGGAACTGTGATCCCCCATGCTAACTTCTTGCTCTTTAGGATGGTTCTACAAGTTCATGTTTTTTTGTGTTTCCAGGTGAACTTTTGAATCATTGTGTCCAGTTCCATAAAGAATGTTTTGAGCAATTTGATTGGAATTGCGTTGAAAATGTATATTGCTTGTGGTAGTATAGACATTTTAATGATATTGATTTTACCTATCCAGGAGCATGGGAAGTTATTCCATCTTTTGAGGTCTTGTTTAATTTCTTTTTTGAGTAGTTTGTAGTTTTCTTCGAAAAGGTCCCCTACACTTTTGGTTAGATTTATTCCCACATACTTCATACTTTCCTCTGATATTTTGAATGATATCCTGTTGGTTATACCATTTTCCATTTTGGGGCTGTTTGCATACAATATGGTTGTTGATTTTTGTTCATTAATTTTGTACCCTGCCACTCTGTCAAACTCTCATATAATAGTTCTAGCAGTTTCTGTATTGAGTCTCCTGGTTTTTCTATGAACAGGATCATGTCATGTGCATATAATGAAAGCTTGACTTCTTCGTTTCCTATTTGTATGTCTCTGATTTCTTTTTCTCATCTTATGGCCTCTGCAAGCACCTCTAGGACTATTTTGAATAGCAGTAGAGATAGCAGGCATCCTTGTCTTGTTCCAGATCTCAGTGGGAAGGTTTCTAGCTTTTCTCCATTCGGCATGATACTGGCGTTGGGTTTTTCATAAATTGCTTTGATTATGTTGTGGATTGTTCCTTCTATGCATACCTTGGTTAGCATTTTTAGCATGAAGAGGAGTTGGATTTTGCCTAAAGCTTTTTCTGCGTCTATTGATACTATCATGTGGTTCTTGTTTTACACTTTTTGGATGTGGTGTATCACATTTATGGATTTCTGATTGTTGAACCATTCCTGCATTCCAGGGATGAATCCTACTTGATCCGGATGAATGATCTGTCTGATGATTTTTTGAATTCTATTGGCTAGGATTTTGTTGAGAATTTTAGCATCAATGTTCATCAGAGAGAAAAGTCTGTAGTTTTCCTTCTCTGATGGTTCTCTATCCGGTTTGGGTGTTAAGGTAATGTTGGCTTCATAGAATGAATTTGGAAGGGTTGCTTCCTTTTCTATTTTTTGAAGAGTTTGTAGAGGATTGGGGTTAGCTCTGTTCGGAATGTTTTGTATAATTCTGTAGTGAAACCGTCTGAGCCTGGGCTTTTCTTTGTTGGGAGATTGTTGATGACTGCTTCAATCTCTGCCTCAGTTATGGGTTTATTTAATTCTGTTGCCTCTGAACTACGTTTTGGTAAGTGGTGGAAGTCAAAGAATTTTTCCATTTTGTGGTGATCCTCAAATGTATTGGAGTTCAGTTCTTTGTAGTAATTTCTAATGATTTTCTTAATGATCACAGTGTCTGTTCTTATGTTGCATTTTTCATCTATAATGCCGTTGATTTTCTCTCTCTCTCTCTCTCTCTCTCTCTCTTTTTTTTTTTATAAGTCAGTTGGGCCCGTGGAGAGTTTTTTATTTTGTTTAGCATCTCAAAAAACCAACTTTTTGATTTGTTGATTTTATGTATTTTTTAAAAATTTTATTGGATTTATCTCCTCCCTTGTTTTGATGATTTCTTGTTTCCTATTGTGTGTGGGGCTCTTCTGCTGCTGTTGTTCCAATTCCTGGATTTGTGTGCTTAATTCCTGTATTTGGCACCTTTCTTGGGCCTTGACATGGGCTCCAATTGTAATGATATTACCTCGTAGCACTGCTTTGACATTGTCCCACAAGTTTTGGAATGTTGTATTGGAGTTTTCATTGGTTTCCATACATTTTTTTATCTCATCTTTAATTTCTTCTCTGATCCATTGCTCATTTAATAGCATACTGTTCATGTTCCAAGAGTGTCTATATTTCATGGTGTGTTTTGCATTGTTGATTTCCAGTCTCATTCCATGGTGGTCTCAGAGGTATGATTCTAATCTTCTGGAAGTTATTTAGATTTGCTTTGTGCCCTATCATATGGTCGATTCTGGAGAAGGTGCCATGCACCGCTGAGAAAAATGTGTAGTCTGTAGCCTTAGGATAAAAAGTTCTATATATGTCTACTAAATCCAGTTGTTCTTTTGTTTGTGTGAGCTCTGTTGTTTCTGTGTTGAGTTTTTGTTTCATCTATCTGCCCATTGGTGTTCAAGGTGTGTTGAGATCATGCACAAATATTGTGTGCATATCTATGTCTCCCCTTAAATCTGTAAGTAATTGCTTCACTTAATGAGGTGCATTGGAAATTGGTGCATAAATGTTAAAAATGCTGATTGCTTCTTGATGGATCATTCTTTCACCAATATAAAATGGCCTTTCCTGTCTCTTTTGATGTTAGTTGAAGTCTATCTCATCTGAAATTATGACAGCTACCCCAGCTTTTTTTTCTCTTCCATTAGCACGAAATATCTTTTTCCATCCCTTCACTTTCAGTTTGTTTGCATCTTTTCTGGTTAGATGTGTTTCTTGTAGGCAAAAGATAGTTGGGTCTTGTTTGATGATCCATTCCATTAATCTCTGTCTTTGGTTGGTGAGTTTAGACCATTTGTGTTAAGAGTTAAAATTGAGAGGTTGTGATTTTCCCTGCCATGAGAGTGTGTTTTGTGTGTGTTGTTGTCTGTGTAATTGCCATTCCTTGTGTGTTCTTTAGTTTGTAAACCTTCCTGCTTGCCATCTTTGCTCATGGTTTGCCTCCTTTTTTCCTGCAATTAGCACATTTCTGAGGAGATTTTGCAGAGCTGGTTTTGTGTTGGCATATTCTTCTAGTTTTTCTTTGCTATGAAAGTATCTGATTTCGTCCTCATATACAAATGAGATCATTGCTGGGTACGTTATTCTTGGTTGACAGTTGTTTTGCTTCAGGATTTGGAAAATCTTTGCCCATTCTCTCTGGCTTGTAGAGTCTCTTCAGAGTAGTCAACAGTGATTCTGATTGGTTTTCCCCTGTATGTGATTTTTTTCTCTGCTTTGTACTTGTCTCAGGATTCTTTCTTTGTCTTTGTTGGAGTAGAACTTGAGCACCATGTGTCTGGGTGAAGATCTCTTTGGATCTTGTCTGTTGGGAGTTCTCTGTCCATTTGGTATGTGGGTTGGATTCATGTTCCAAGTGTTTTGGAAGTTTTCCTGTATAATTTCATCGAGCACCATTTGCATTCCTGACTCTCTTTCCACTCTTTCGGGAAGGCCCATGATCTGAATATTCGATTTTCTGAGGTGATCTTTCACTTCTTGTATCATTTTATTAGCTTTGCTGAGGTTTATCTCCAGCTGTTTAACGAGCTGGGTATCTTCATTATGTGTCTCTTCCATTTCAGAGATCCTTTCTTCTGCTGTATTTATTGTTGGTCATACTTTCAACCTTGGTTTCCAGGTCATGAATTTTGTTTTTGACTTGTATTTGTGTGACTATGTGGTTTTTGAAGTCTTCCCACTTCTCATTGTCTCTGATGAGTTTTATCATTAATTTTTAAAATTCCTTGTCTGGTAAAGCTTCCATGTCTTCATCTCACATCTCCAAACTAGATGTTGGCTTTTATTCTTTTTTTGGTGGGGTGCTCACTCTCTCATCTGAGTCATTGCTTTTTCTGTTGCTTTTCCCCACTGTGTGTTTTTTTTTTTTTTTTTTTAATGTTCTGAGCGGGTTGTTGTGTTCCCTGCTTATTCTCTCTAGATTCCTTCCAAGTTGTGTGATCCTTCTTGGTTGCTCGGTGTTCAGGGACACTTCAAGCACTCTTCTCTGCAGGTTTCTAGTCTGCTGCTCCTCCCTCAGCTATCTTTTGTCCCTCTTTTACCACATCCTACTCATGCCTGTCCTTCTCGGTCGGCCTTCTTCTATTTTCTCGGTTAGGTATTGTCTTATGTGTGCCAACAGGGATAGAGTGTGGATGAGAGACTTTGTAGCCTTGGACTTCTTGTCTTTGCCCTGCGCAGATATAAAGCATGTGGTTCCACACCCTGCTACACTCTCACAAATGTGCTCCCCTGTTGGGAAACACGCTGCTGTGGCCCACTAGCCTGCATCTCCACCCAGGTCAGCAGGCTGTGTTGAGCCATGCCCTGCCTGTTGGGGTTGGAGCTGAGCACAGCAGGGGGTTCTGCCCCAGTCCCCAGCCACCTGCTGCTCTTTCTGACCCTGAGTTGGGTCAGAAGGCTCTGGGGGCAGGCCCTAGTGTGAGGCTACTCTACCTGTGACACTTTCTCAAAGGTGCTGTCCCACTGTGAGACACACTGGTATCCCTGCAAGCCTGCTAGCCTGTGTCCCTGCCCAGGTCAGCTAGCTGTGTGGAGCAGTGCTGCCCTTCCTCTGGAGTTGGAGCTGAGCACAGCAGGGGGTTCCACTGGAGCTTTCAGCTGCCTGGGGCTCAGAATTTGCAGGCCTGAGTTGGTTTGGGAAAACTTGGTGTGCCCAGGCCTAGTGAGGGTCCCTGTTGCACTCTTTCAAAGGTGCTGTCCCACAGTGAGACACACTGTCTTGTTCCTGCTAGCCCGCACCTCTCTGGATCAATAGACTCTGTTGAGTGGTGCCCCACCTCTGGGGTTGGAGCTGAGCACAGCAGGGGATTCCACCCAAGCATCCAGCTGCCCACTTGTGGCTTGGAATTTGCAGCCCCAAGCTGAGTTAGAAAAGCTGGGCTTTGCAGGAGCTTCCAGCTACCTGCAGCTTGGAATCCACAGCCTGAGCTGGGCTAGAAAAGCTTGTCATACCCAGCTTAGTGAGGCTTCCTGTTGCACTCTCTCAGATGTGCTCCACAGTTGGAAGGTGTGCCACTGTGTCCCTGCTGGCCTGCACCTCTGCCTGGGTTGGCTGACTCTGCAGTGTAGTGCCCCACCACTGGGGCTCAGGCAAAACACAGCAGGAAATTCCAAAGCTAATCCACAGTTTGGAGCCACCAAGTTTCTGTGACCCAGCCCCAGAAAGTGGCTCCAGGTCCCTCTGCACTCTCTCAATGGTGATGACCTGCTGGTGGGAGTTCTGCTGGAACCTCCTCCCCTGCTTGTCGTCAACCTCAGCAGGGGTTGATGTCCCCTATGTTCAAACCAGTAGCCACCCTTAGGGTTTCCAGGACTCCAGTTTTCTGTGGCTCCCGCTGGTGTGGGAACTTGTTTTGGCAGCTGCCCTTGTCTTCCCAGGATCAGCAGAAACTGCACTGACCTTCCACATGCCTGGGACAGCAACTCACCAAGTCTTGTGTGGAGTGTTGCCTTTCCTTTCTTTCTTTTTCTGACTGTCCCTCCAAGCTGTGTTGATCTTCTAACTTCAGTGATGTCAAGTGACCATCCAACTCCTCTCCTGCAATTCTTTGTCTCCTGGTTTGTTCCTCTGCTGGATCAGTCCTCTTCTCTTTGTTCTCCAGCTTACACCAGCTCTTCAAGGTTGGCCATCTTTTTTCCTTCTCTGGCTTGTTTCTGCAGCAGCCTCTGCTTCAGTCTCTCATGAGCACTGGTCAATGGATGTCTCTCAGGGCACACTTGTAACTGGGGTGTCCTTGACCCAAATGCCGCTGGGGCCTGCTGGTTCTCATGCCTCCTTTCCTGGTGTGCACAACAGGCTGCTAGGAGCTCCTTCACCTCCCCTCCTCCTCTGCTCACCTCCCTCCAGCATGCTCCTCCCACCTCCTGCTCAGCCACTACCCCAGCAACTTCAAAGTACACAGCAGCCAAGTTGATGCTGATGCCACCCAGCAGGGCCAGACTCTCTCCCTCAGCTCACAGGTCTCCCTTTACTGGGGTGGGGGTGGGGTTCCTCAGAATGGACACCGGGCCCTTTTCCCAGCAAAGGACACGAACTGTCTGACACCTGACAGCTGTGGTAACTGCGCAGGCCCTGGTGACTTTCCCATGAGGAGGCTCCATATAGGGCCTCTTTCCTAAAGCACTTCTCGGCCCTTCTACCTGCCCGGCACCACAGCCATACTCCACCTCAGTGGATCTCGTGCTCAGATCCACAGAGGCTGCCATGCTAAACAGAGAATGTGGGGAATGTCCCAACTTCTCCCTGCCTGACTACCGCCCTCATCATTCAAGGGACCCGCACTGTCTCCCGGAAGTGGCGACGTGCCAACAAAAGTGCATGTGCAGAGATCTCGGCATTGACAATGGGTGGGGCGTCATAGTGCGTGAAGTGGACCCCAATCCACCCCCAGCGTGCTGAGCTCTCCTGGGAATTACAGTGTGCGAGCAGGAAAGCGAGTGTGTCAACCTGAGCCTGGCCCCAGGCTCCCTGTGCACAGGGAGGGGGACTTTGCGGGGTGTGCCCGGCTCAGCCTTGCACCAGGGATGCAGGCTGCGGGTGAAAGGGGTAGACAACAGCCCTCCTGTCCTACACGGGGCGGCCTGGGTTCAGCCCTGCTGCTGGACCATGTTTCTGGTGCAGGCATGCTGAGGTCACCATTGTGGGTCAGCCAGAAGAAAAGCATGTGGAAAGACACGTGCCCAGAGTGGGCTAATATATGATTGCTCAGGTGGTGGGTCCTGGGTGGCTTTGGTGGGCTCCCTGCCCTTTCATGTCTACCTTCCAGGAATTATCTTCACATTGCAGGCAACTAAATGTTAGCACTGTTGAGAAGCTCAAGGCTTTCAGTGGCAGCTTGTGCTGCCCTGATGCTGAAGGAGCACTAGTTGGCCTGCACTGTGCCTGTCACGGTGTGGGTTCACAACAAGTTAAAAGTGTGAAAATATCCAGGATTGTTTTTCTGTTAAAGCCTAAGTGATTGTAAGAAAGAAAAACAAACAAATAAATAAATAAATAAAAACACTGCCAGCAACAACTAGTGGCCTGAACTCTTTTAAAATGTGATTAAAAGACATTTTACATTGACCAGCTGTCACAATAAATATTCTTTATACCTATTGTATTTTATTCCTTGGACTGTGTAGGTTCATCTTCTAAAGGCATAGTTACCCACAGTGAGAGTGAACAAAACATAGAAGGTCTGTTACATGCACACTCAGAAATGGATCTGGATGAGAGAGCCTCCACAATGTTTAACTTGTTCCTGGTTGTCTTTCCGAATGGCGGTCTACATGCTGGCAGAATTGGGGTGTCTGGAGTTACAGCTAGGCCTTTCAGGTGGGCGGTAGGTTTCTAAGTACTGGGCTCATAGAGTTTGCCCACAGGAATGAGCAGTTGGCTATATGGTATTGAAAGTCATGTCTTCCCCAAGACTCCCAGGGAATGCTTGTGACTGAGCCCAAATAGCAGCCACATTGTGATTCTTGTATTCAAGGACTTTCTCCTTCCTGCATTACTTGATAAACATCCAGGGTTTCAAATGATAGGTGTCAATATAGAGGTATCAATGACACGGAGAGCAACTTAGCACAGACCTTGGGTTGTATAGAACCTCTTGATGACCTGTAAAATATGTGGTGTGCTCTATGTTCTTCAGCACATAGATCTACTTTCCGGGCTTATAAAAAAGCAGTAGTGAAGCAGTTCACTATGGATTAGCTTGAAGTGACATCAGGTCTTTCAAATGCAGAGTAATGCATACTCTCTTATTTTCTCCCTCCCTCACTCCTTCACTCCCTCACTCCCTCCCTTCCTTATCCCTTCCTACCTTCCTCTCCCTCCCTCTGTCTCTCCCATTCTTTCTCCCTTCCTTCATTCCTCCGTCGCGTCCTTTTTTCCTTCTTTCTTTCCTTCCTTCCTTTCTACCTTCCTTCCTTCCTTGTTTCCTTCCTCCCTCCCTTCTGTCGTCCCTTCCTTCCTTCCTTCTTTATTTCCTTCCTCCTTTCCTTCCTTCCTGTGTTCCTTCCTTCCTTCCTTCGTTCCTTCCTCCCTCCCTTCCTTTCCTCCTTCCTCCCTCCTTTCCTTCCTTTCTTCCTTCCTTCCTTCCTTCCTTCCTTCCTTCCTTCCTTCCTTCCTTCCTTCCTTCCTTCCTTCCTTCCTTCCTTTCTTTCTCCCTTCCTCTCTCTCTGCCTTTCTTCCTTTTCTCTCTACCTCCTTTCCTTCCCTTCCTCCTGCCTCCCACCCTTCTCTCTGTTTCTCACTTTCTGGCTACAAAGTATTGGTCGTTACTGGAACTCTGAGAGCTGCTCCTGGAATGTGGGTGGGAAATAGGAGCTGACTAATTCTTCTGTGGTGAATAATGGACTGAAAATGGGATTATGACAGAGGAACATGTGGCAATGGCAAAGGTTCCTATGGTGGGCAGACATGAGGACCAGTGATGAAATTTGCCTCTTTAGGTTTTCCCACTTAGAGCATCATGTCCTCTGCACACATGAATATTGGACTTCATCTTTTTCTCTATTGAGCCAGCTACTTCTTTCTTTCTCCTCCTGGTAAGCATGGCAGAAGTTGATATGCTTGGCTTGTTTCAGATCTTGGAAGAAGTTCAGCTTTTGACAACATAATTTGATATGGCTGTTGACTTTGATATATATATCCTTTATATTTTGAGAAGAGTTTTTCTATGCTTAATTAGCAATGTTTTTTCTAATGGTGGGTTTTTAATCCAAATATGTGTCTGAGTATTTTGAATGGACTTACAGTTTATTCTTCATCCTGTAGATACTATTCTTAGATTCCTTGATATACATATGGTGATATGTATTGCATTCACTGGATGAAATTGATAGAGTAATATGTATGACTATTATATCTTTACATTTCACCTATCTTCAATTATTGTTTTCTTCATACTGTTTTGTGATTTGTTGATTGCAATTATGCATTGGTTTTCTTATCCCTTTTTTAGTGTCTTGTAACTTGACATGCTGTGCAGTTATCTTTATTCATTATTCATTTCTAGGTTTCTTTTGATTTTATCATTGGCCCATTGTTCATTCAATAATGTGTTGCTGAGTCTCCATTTTATGGCATAATTCCAGAGTTTCATGAGTTGTTGATTTGTTTTAGAGATTCATTGTATGATTCTAGCTATTACATTTTGAGGTCTGACTGACCCAGAGTACACATTAACTCTGATACTTCTTGCTTGATTTTTTGTGTAGTTGATATGGCCATTTGCTAAGTTGGAATGTAGCTATCAGCCATTATTATTGTAGTGAAAACTTCTTTCCCTTTATGTCCATTAACAATCACGTTCAATTAGCATGTAGCATTGTGAATATATATACGCATTTATTATAGGTTCTCCGTACTGAATTATTTCACTGTTCACTGTGATACACTTTGTCATCTCTTTTAATATATATGTAATATACATATATTTATTTTATATAATATATGTGGTTGTATATTATATATTTTTATTTTATTTATAAAATATGTATTTATTTTATTTGTACATATTATATAATATATATCATTATATATATTTATTTTATATATAGGTGACAGAATCTATTGTGTGTGATATCAGTATACATAAAGCTTCTCATTTGTGTTGTCGCTGGCATGGTATTTCTCACCCATCACCTCACTCTGTCTAGTTTATTTTTTTTTGGGGGGGGGCGTTGAATTATGCTGTTTTTGGAAGGAAATAGTTATGCCCTGTTGTTTGGTATGTTTAGCAAGTATTCATCTTGTAATGAGCCGTTGGATCATTTGCCTGTGGAATTATTAAGTTAACAACCTGATGTTGCCAGTTTTTCATAAATGTTTTCATGGTCAATTTGTCTATTTACCTTGCATGTTTCAAAGTTTTATTGATTTTTATTGGAAAGTCAGATATACAGAGAGAAGGAGAGGCAGAGAGGAAGCTCTTCCTTCTGCTGACTCACTCCAGCAAATGGCTGCAAGTGCCATAGCTTCCCTGATCGTGGGCCAAGACCTGTGAGCTTCTTCCAGGTCGCACGTGGGTGCATGGTGCTAGGACTTGGGTTGTCCTTGACTGCTTTCACAGACCTTAAAAAGGGAACTGGATGGGAAGCAGGATCACTGGGACAGGCACCAGAACTGGTGATGAGATAGAGTCCCAGAACACACTAGGTGAGAACTTTAATTGCAAGGCTACCATGCCGGGCCCTCCTCTCTATTTTTATTGTTGAGTTTTCCCTTTAACTGTCTTCAACTGTAGTTAGTGCAAATCTCCCCTGTTGAGTTGGGACTTCAAAAAGCATCTTTTGTTCCTGAATGAATAGTGGTAAAGTCCTCAAAATAACATTCTGCAATTCTGTTTGCTTGTGTTTGTTTGTTTGTTTGTTTGTTTGTTTGTCTTCATTTACATGGGACAGCATTTGGGGATGCAGATTTGTTATTTCTTTCTTTGAGGCATGAAGTATCTATCTACATCTCTCCTAGCATTAGGAGTTTCTAATGAGAAGTTAGACATTAGTGTATTAGAACACCTAAGAAAGTAATCCAGCATTTCTCTCATAATAGGTTAGGATCATATCAATTTATTCTTGACAGTTTGACTAAAGCATGTCACATTATAGTGTTTGTTTCTAATTAGGTTGATCATGGGTTCTGTATATTTCTACTTTGATGTCCCTTTCATTCTACTCAAAAGGGACATGGTCTACTGCTAGTTAGCTCAATAGGCCTTCTAATATTTTCTCTCAGCACCTTGATAAAGTCCTAAACTATAAATGTCTGATTACTTTGTATATACCCATGCATCTCCCATACAGTTTCATTTTTAAATATAGCTTTTTAATTTCCCTTTTGGCAAACTGAGATATTCTTATGGCAAATTGGATTGTTTATTTTTAGCCTTTTTGGGCAGGAACTCAGCAGATCAAGCAAGTCAGAGATGATAGTGGCATTGGGCCATGCTGCACAGCATATAATTTAAAACCAAATCTAAGTTTCTACCTTGCACAAATAAAAGATGTTAGAGCAACTTCCTGGAGCTGCAATGGTGACTCAACAGGCAAATCCTCCACGTGCCACACTGGAAACCCATGTGGGCATCTGTTGAACAACTGCTGCCTCATTTCTGATCCAGCTCACCGATTATGAGCTGATAAAGCAGCCAAGGTTTGCTCAATCCATGTAGGGGATCTAGAAGAATGTCTTGGCTCTTTCCAGCTGCAGCCAGTCATTTGGGGATCAAACCAGTGTGTAGAAGATTCATATTTCACAAAGGAAGTTCCATTAGCAGACTCACTTGAGGAGAACAATGTCATATCCAGGTATTTTGGTATTTGGATCACGATAAAATGTCGTCCAAATCAAGATGTCCATATTGCTACATATTGTATCGTATTTAGAGGACATGCAAGTTATTTGGAAAAAAAAGTCTATGGCATATTAATTACTAGTGACTCACCTGAAAGTTTCAATTATAACTTAAAATCAGTCATGTTTTCTCTGCTCAGCTGCAGATATGTGAAACATGTAGTTGATCCAAAAATCAAAACAGAAAAAGCTCATGCAACAATTCTGAAAGGGAATAAATTTTCTGTCCTTTCAAAAGTTTCGGGAGTTTAAATACTGCTGTCTTTAGTGTAGCTTCCACTTATATATTCCTCTCATCACTTGAGGATCAAAGCTGAAAATACCTACATAGCTATATCTGCAGCTTATCTTTGTGGTTTAATTGTTATTTCTTACTGGATTCACTGACTCTTCTGGATTCCAATGTATATTTTCCCTAGTAGGAAATCATTTCACTCAACTTTGGAAAGACTTTCCATTACTTGATATGCTGTTACTGCTCCTGATTAGAAACCCCCAGCTGATATTTCATTAGTCTTTATAGACAATAAATCTTGATACAGTATGTGTGCACGCACATATATATATATAATCATACATATATTCACACAGATATATTTTATATATACCAATGTATATATGTGTGTGTGTATATATATTCACATATATGTATATATGTGTGTATATCTATAAATATATGTATATATGAGTTTCTAATTGATCATAGATTTCATGGATCCAACGTTGAAATAAATCACAGGTTCTGATGAGACAAGTCATGATATGTTCTCCACTGTTGTACTAAAGAGAAGACTGCATTTTCTCTTTCTCAGAAAAATTAGTAAGAACTTACTGCTAAGAAGACATTTCAACTTTGCCAAATGTATCCTCATTTTACAAATGTGTATTTGCTAGGATGTTGTGGAAGGTGAGAGAGCAAAAGTGATGGAGAAGGAGATCAGCACCAACATTCACCTGAAACAATGTTTTCCCCTGTATTGGTACTGTATATTACATTTGCACAACAACAGTCACCAGTCAGCATTGTACTGTTGAGACGTATTCTGACATTGTAGGCACATAGTATGCAGAACACTTTGATATGTAGCCCAGCATTCTAGTATATAGTTAATGGTTTCAGTGGGAGTCCATCTTTGATTCAGAAGTAGAGATGCATACTGTAATGCATCTCCGAATCATGGGGTACTTCCCTTCATTACACAGATCCTCCAGATAAATATGTGTATCTAAATGCTTGCCCATAAATCTATTGACACGGTAATTTGCAGGAAGGTTTCCTTATATCGGAGAGACCATATGATATTTATGCTTCTGGGACTGGATTATTTCACTGATCATAACGCAATCTATTTGGTACCATTTTGCTGCAAATGTCCAAAATTCATTCATTCATTCTAATGGCTGAGTAGTATTCCAGGGAGCAGATATATCACAGTATCATTATGTACTCCTCTTTTGATGGGCATTTGTGTTGTTTCTGTGTCTTTCATGTTGTGGATTGTACTGATGCAGATTTCTCATATGCAGCAGTTTTATTGATCACATGGCTTCAGACAGTACTTAGTTTAGTTTTCATTATATTGGCTTTTATGTTATTGAGTATTTCAAATCATCAATGTACATGATTTTTTTCACTTTTCTGACTTCTCTTACTTTTTAAAAATCTGAGATATTCATTCAAATAATTGCACATCTTTGGTGGAATTTATTCGTGTATTTGAATTCTCTGAAACAACAGTGCTATTTTTTTATTGTATTTTTGACAATCTTTACATAGCTAATTAGGGTAAAAAGTGCTGAAAAAGACTATTATTTTCATATTGATTGTTTCCTTCATGTTTCTGAGGTAAACGGAGTTTTAAGGGAGAAGCCCCAAGTGTTCTCCCAACCACCCCAGGTCCCAGATGTGGAGCATGCGCTGAGATTCTTGCTTGAGTGAATGTGAATGTTCACTGGTTATGAATCACTGCCAATCTCACCACTCCAAGCACGATGAGGTCCTCGAAGAATCCACTGATTGACACAATCCATCTTAGAGTCTCTGTTTGCCCAATATTTTGCTACCAAAGTTTAGCTGAGGTAGTTGATTGACTTGTTGTAGCTTCTGTCTTTTCTTGGTTAAGGTTCCGAGTCCAGCAGTTCCATTGGGGAGATCTCAAAAACAACTTTGAGGTGTTCCCAGATTCTTTTATACACTAGCAAGTACAGGGCCTGGCACAGTCCATTGCCCCATTCAGCTGGTGGTTGCAATTGCTGGGTTGGTTCTGTTACGAGCCCCGACTTCCACTGGAACCAACGGGTGTGGCAATCCAGCCTGTTTCTGCCTAGCATATACCCAGCCCTGACATTCACCAGTGGGAGCTGCAGCCCCATTGGAGCGACCCACAATAACTCCCACCAGGCCTGTCCCCTACCCTGGTATGCCAGTATGTAGCAGACTAGTCCAGTCGGCCCCACATCCCATTTGGCTCTGATATATGTCAATGGGTATTAATGTTTAGTTCCATCTAACCAGCTCCACTATGCAGTCCACACAGATGATGTTGGGTGTCTCTCTGTCTAGCTACCCCATCCCCTGTCCTAGTTTTCATGTCCTTCTGTGGAAGTTTTAACTCAAGAGGGGGATCCCACTATTTCCTTTCTAGGCCTCGCCTACTTCCGGATTATGCACTCTCTGGGTGTTTCTGTGGTTTGACTTCATAGAATTATCCCCCAGCTTCTGACAGCTGATGCTGTGGCCAAGCCTAAACATCCCTCACCCACTCTAATTTTGTTTGCACCAGTAGAAATAATCCGCCCATCCTGGCTTTTCCCTGATCTGCTTGCACATGAGGCACACAGGTGTTGTAGCCTTATTTAGTCAGGTCTGCGCCCTTCCCACCTCATGCTCTGCATAAGGAGTGGCTGTGCAGCAAGGGAAACACCCCCCAAATTCCCCCTGCTCACTCTGCCCCTTACCTTCCTGGTTCTCACGCTTGCTGTATGGGCACTGCAGTCACATTTGGTATAGGCAACCTCACGTTGGTATTCCGTATTGTGCACTGGTCTTTGTCGCAACCAAACCTCGCTCGACCCACACTGTTCTGTTGCCTGAATTTGCCAGTGGATGACATGGACAGATTCAGCCTGGTCTTCCCCTGACCCCTGCCAATTGTATGCCAGTGGGTAACTTTCCATGGCCTGTTCTGGGCTGTTTCCTATCATGTTTCTTGCACTTACCTGCCAGGCTTGTGTCCTGCCAGAGGAGTTTCTCAGGCTCCTTCATTAGAACCTCTCCCAGTGCCAGGTTTCACGCTTACCAGTGGGTCCATGAGCCAGCCCTATTCAGTCTACCTCCTGTCCCAGCAGGAACAGTGGCTTTTGTTGACTGGCCTTCAACCCAAACTGGTCCTTGCTATAGGATGTTTCAACCCAGCCATGGTATGTCCATACCCACATACAGCTCACACATGGCTCAGTAGGGGTTTGAGGTCTTGCCTAGTCCATCGCACATCTGTCCCAGTCCTCCAGGACACCAGAGGGTGTTGGTGTCTGGCCCGGTTTGGTGCATTCCATCCCAGTCCACACTTCTGTCAAGGGAGACTACAACTGTATTCTGATCAGAATGCAGCCCCCATTCCATCCAATGAGCTCCCTGGTGGGAACCTCAACCCAGTTAGGGTGTTCCCTTTGCTCCCCATCTGGGTCTGTTCCCAGCCATAGATGGCATGCATGCCAGTGGTTGCTCTGACTCAGCATGGCTCTGTCCCCAACCTGCCCGGCCTCTGCCTTAGACACTGTGGCTTGGCGTCCATGGCTCACGCAGATCTCTCAGTGCAAGATCCTAGCTCAGCTTGACCTGTGCTTCCTCCTGGTCTCTAGTTTCACTTGTGGGCTAAGGTTGGCTTAGTACTGCCCGGTATACCCTATTCTATTAGCAATTGACACAGTACGCAACTGTTGGAGCTACTTTGCCCAGCTTGCCCAGCTTGTCTTAACCCCCAGGTCTGGACCACATATTCACCAGCAGGAGCTATGACTCGCCAGGGGAGTTTCTCAAGTTCGTCAATTTGATCCACTCCCAGACCCAGTTCTCATATGTGCTGTTGGGTTTTATGCCAGTGCCCAGTGAAGTCTAGCCTTCCATTTGGTCTTGTATGAGCTGGTGAATGTTGCAGCCCGGCCTGCCACACATCCCATTCAGGATGTACATCTGGGTGCTGCTGCACTGACCAGTCCAGACTGTTGCCAGTTGCTTTACGTGTGAGTGATGGCATGCTCCTGGGTCACATCTACCTCAGTCCATCATCATACTAGCTCTTGAGCTAAACAGTGGGGCTAGAACTTGCACAGGGTTTGTCCCACATGTTCCCCACAGAATCTACCCCCAGATACGGTTCTCAAGTGCTAGTTAATGTCATGGTCATGCATAATGTGACCCATTTCTTGAAACATCATCATGTCAGGTATAGGATATGAGCTTGTTGGACAAGCCCTGAGCACTAGCTTTTGCAAGGGTTGGTGTTTGGCGGTCAACATTGTCATTGGGAATCTTTAGAATAGATTCATATACCGTAAGCAAAGTGGGTTTCAATGGGAGCTACCTAACCAGTGATTGAAAGAACCAAATCCTCAGAGTTACCGGTATGGCGGTCAGCAGGCAGAGCCTAGCGCCAAATGGCTTGCTTTCTGACTGGGGACAGCTGACCACATGCATGTTGTGGCTGGCATCTGGGATCCGGGCATGAGACGCCCTGGCCTGAGACCCCCCAGCAGTTGGGAGGCTGCTAGAATTTTAAACCCCGAAGTCCAAGGTTGCACCCTTCCCAATCCCATCCACCACTCAATGAGGGTTACAGTGGGTGTCCCCAGATCCCTGGTCCCAGGCCCGCACAGCCCCAGAGACTTCCCCTTCAGTGTACTCATCCTGAAGGGAGCAGCCCCTGGAGCCCAGGCAGGCCCAGGGCCAGCTTACCACGTGCATGTGGTGGCTGGCATCTGGGATCCTGGCATGAGACGCCCTGGCCTGAGACACCCCCAACCGTTACTTTCTTATAACTTCCTTCTGAGTTGTAAAATGCCATTTTGCCCGTTACTCCAAGGAACTCCAGATATCACTTAACGTTTGTGGATCAGACTGTCTATAAAAAGGAGAATTTCATATTCTTCCTTTCCAATATGTATCCCTTGAGTTTTCCTTTCTTGTCTAATCACTTTTTACTAAACTTTCAAGGATGAGATATAGCAGAATAAGCCAGAACAGAGAGCCCTTTCTGAATTTTTGAGTGTGGCTCCAGCTTTTGCCAGTTCAATGTTTGCTGTTTGTAGATGCATCTTAGTTGCTTTGATTTATCTTCCTTTGTCACATTCACATATGCTGCTGGCCATGAAGGTATCAGCTTTTCTTGAAATGATTTCAGCTTTAAACCTTTCACTGACCTGTATAGCCTGTATCAACTCTGCTTTCTTGGGATAATTTTCATTTCATTTGGATGATGTATTTGACAAATAGTTTGTTTCTATCAAGTAGTATCTTGGTGGGAGTTCTAAACAGATGCTCATAAGCACAAACATTTGTGCAAGGTTATTTAATTTTCTGTCTTCCATTTTTCTCAGGTTTTATAATTAACAGTATCAGAAACAGTCTGCACGGATTTGCTCACTTTCAAGATTTTCTTGTTAATGACTTACAAAGATTTGGATTAATTATTTCTTTTTTTGGAAGAATAAGAAATAGTAATACCTGAAACTTGGCTTTTGTGAAATGTTATTTGTTAGATGCTAAATCACAATGAAACACCAAAGCTAAAAAGACTAGAATGATATCAAAACCAAGTTTATTGAGATCTACTCCTAAGTGAGGCTCATTGGTTTGCGAGGAAACTGATGTTCATAGGCCACCAAATTTGCACCTGAACTAAACCACACACTTCTTAAGCAGTGCTGCCAATGTGGCTTGATCCATTTTAATGAGTGGCAACTTCTGGTGCCACCTAGGAGCTTTTCCCCTACCTCAGGTCCTCTGGGCTAACAGTATTAATGATCCAATTTTAACCTGTTTAGTAACATAGTATTATTCTATATATTCATTCTTAACTTCACTGACTTACTTAGTTAAATGATATTTGTCAATAAATTAATTTTTCTAAATTTTTGAAGCCTTGACTTTAAATGCTCCTATTGACAAATAACTGATTTTGCTGTGATAGTCTCAATTGTAAAACCTGCCCTTTTATCAATAATTCTACCAACAATTCTACTAAGGTGTTTGCTATCCATTCTGTGGTTCCATGGCCTGTTAGTATACACATTTCTTTGTTTATTTCAAGTAAACCTCCTATTGCTTTTTCATTAAATGCTGTACACTATGTTCTCAAATGTGTTTATGGCATGTTGACTTATGTTATCACTTGCCCTCTAGTAATTTTCAGCAGGATTCATGCTTGATTGTGTCCTAGACGTCCATTGGTAGATCGTTTACCAAGTAGGTGGCATTTTTCAACTTGTGAGTGATTGATATGCATTTGCCTCTTAACATATTTGATACACCAAAAACCTGAGATATTGTGTAGAATCACATTCAAATTTTCTTTTGGACTTAGCATATTTCCCTTTAAATGTTCTTAGTAATCAACTGTAATGTGTATGTTGTTTAATCATTACTAGCTTGCACTTATACTGTTTGATAATTTGTTAGACTTTTTATTAATTGTATTGCATTATGTGACACTGTGTAATAGGCACCAAGATTTCCCCTCCCCTCCCCAAACACTCTACCCATGGTGGATTGCTGCACCTTGGTGCATTGCCACAGTTCAAATTCAGTTGAGGTTCTTTCATTGGAAGTATTTACCAAGCATAAAGACCAGTATCTTATTATCGTAATGAGATCAGAGATTTCTTGGTGAAACCATCTCTGGTCTGAAGATAAAGCTGCAAGCTATTGTCCCAATCTTTAAAAGCCCCAATGTAATATCAACAATAATTTACAACATTATGGCATTAATTGACATGGTATTGATTAACCAATATGTTAATAGGAAAATGCAGGTACTTAACTGCATTCTGTGACTTCTTCATTGACATTTCAATTTGGTTTATATTGAACCAAATTCTATACACCTCAAAATGGCTATAGATTACTATTCAGCTGTCTCATGTCTATTTTCGTTGTAGTGTTTAGTTGTTTATAAAGTTGAAGCATGATTTTGCTGAAGTTGGTTGTTTTTCTGGTGGTCTAAACTGGCTTAATGGGCCTGGTGTGGTGGCACAGTAGTTAAGTTCCTCGCCTTGTACACCTGGGATCCCATGTGGGCACTGGTTCTAATCCCGGTTGCCCCCCTTCCCATGCAGCTTCCTGCCTTTGTCCCTAGAAGGCAGTCGAGGATGGCCCAGGGCTTTGGGACCCTGCACCCGTGTGGGAGACCTGGAAGAGGGCCCTGGCTTAGGATCTGCATAGTATCGGCCGTTGCGCTCACTTGGAGAGTGAATCATTGGACGGAAGATCTTCCTCTCTGTCTCTCCTCTCTGTATATCTGCCTTTCCAACAGAAAAATAATAAAAATAAATCTTTAAACTGGGTTATAACTCTAACAAGACATGTGTTATCACTTTAGGGACCGAACATTTTTTTTTTTTTTTTTAGAATGGGTGTGCAGAGAAATCTCTAATACCCCAGTGAGGCCTAACTGATCTTTGTTTTCCACCTAGTGAGGTATGAGAGAATCCCCGTTGATCATTTCCTGTCTGATTCTAAGCTTTCCTTGCTGTTGTCTCTCCGTTGTAGTTTTTTTGTTGGTTTGTATGTTTGTTCATTTGTTTTGAGGTGTTTCTGGAGCGATTCTAATGGTCACCACAAAAGAGTGGGGACCCAGAGCTGGAGCTAGGTGAGGACCACAGAAATCTCACCTCCCTTGTCCTGAAGGAAGCTTATTATACTTCTGTTTCTGCAGACCACTCAGGGCTCCTGGTTGTCATTCCGATGACGCTGGTTTTTGCACGGCAGAGTTTGGACTTCTTCCATCCCCTGTGGAAGCCCCAGATGGGGGTAGGTGACCTAAGAGTTTTTGGCCACCAAAGGCATTCCATTTCCTCGTGTTCTCGTTGGCAGTTGGGATGTTGTCCTCGGTGCTTGTACTGATAGTCCTTGGTGAGGATCTAGGAGTTCATTTATGAATAACACACACATTTTTCTCTTATATATGGTAATTTCACAGTCACACTGTGTGTTCTCACTGGCTAGTAATACAGCAGACCCTTTCTGATTTCCCATTTTTTATTGATTGAGTTGTGGCTTGGAACAACATCCACAAGGACAGGACACACCCACAGGTTGGCAATATAGAGTCTCATTCTCTGTGTGGTTAACTGAAAATTTCAGTTGTTTTCCTGATCCTTCTTCTCATCCTTCTCTTCCCCATCTTCTGCACTGACCTGGCCAAAGCCAGTGCAGTGTCCCATGTAGCTCCCACAAACCCTGGCTGTGTTCACACTGCTGTGGTACCTAGGTAGTCTGTGTTGTGTGTCCACAAATGTTTTGCGTCCCCATGCCTCTGCTGCCATTTGCACCACAGTTGTATTGCAAACTACTGTGCTCCTAGCAGGTTGCCATCATGGTACAGACACTTGTGCTCCTACTCCTGCTCCTGCTGCCCTCCACACTGGCACCTGGATCCCAGCCTGACCTGAATGGCCACCAACCACCCCAGACACAGCACACATCTCAATGTGTCTGCAAAGCAGGCAGTCCACGTTTTGGCCAGGCTCCTGGGTGGTGATAGATCCTGGGGGGAGGGTGTGCTGTTGGTTTCAGGAGTCAACTGCTCTGACACCAGAGTACATCCCTTGGATTCTGGCATATTTGAGAAGTCTGGCAGCAATAGGGTGGTGTAGCCGGAGATTATGGCAAAGGGGGAGGATTTCTAGGAATGAAGACTTGAGCTTGTGGACCCCTCGATACTAGTACAGGATGTCTCGACAAGGTTCATGTAAGGGCACGTCTCATGCCTGCAGTACAATTGCTAGGCTACTGCACCCAACTTCCCAGCCTCCCCCCTAAGGAAATGCTCATAACCACCGCTCCTTGGGCTATGCACCCCACTTTTGGCATGATTATAGTGACACTGACATCCTCCCTGGGATAGTACAGCAGGGTATTGTGTCACAGGTCCTCACAGATGATCTGGGTGGAGAGTAGGGCAGGTTTGTATTTCTGCCTCAATGTACTAAGGTTAACGAATATATTACACTGAGAATGGTGTACACGTTCAAGAAAATGGACACTTAAATTACGTCTTCTTTATGACCAGCATTCAAATTTTCTGACAAGGGCGATGATAAAGTTTGCATTCTTCATTCCCGGACCCAGAAGGTTGGGGTCTTGCTCCTGCTGACTCTTTCTTGTGCAATGGAAGCATGGATTGAGTCTCATGAAGCTGGAGATGCCTTTCCTAATGAGTACAGTGGAGATTAGACATTCTGGTGAGTCACTGAACTGGAGGCAGAGAGTTATGCTGGATTACCACACCAGGAGGGAAGACCCTGAGTTATCACAGCGGCCATTTACGAGGCTGAGGTGAAAGAGGTCTGACAGTCTCTTCAGAGTTGCAATGTGCACTGGCTGGAGGCTGGACTTGGTGCGCTGGCCCTAGCAGGTCAGGTGTTCTTGGTGGACAAGGGAGAAGGAGGAGCCAACTGGCCAGTCTGTGCCAGGAAGAATTGATAAGTTACTGTTTTCTGGTGCGCTTCCAGGAGATTTACAGGGCCTCTGTGGGAAGGGCTGCTCTGCTCAGAGATGATCCTCAGAAGTGTAGCAGACAAGGAATGGTATCCTTCATCTGAGAGGATGGAGGTGGAAGAATCCTTCAGGAAGAGAGAGAGCAGACACGGCAACTGGGGAGAACAGGGATTGGTCCTTCTGGAGAGAAGTTTAAGCTGCAAGCTCTGGAAGGGGAGTGTCAGCTGGTGCCCAGTAACAGGAAAGTTTCAGGCAGTGTATTCTGCTGAGAAGAGCACTGTCTCCCTCTGTAGGCTGTTCTGTGGCCTGCTAGGACCTCAACCTCCCAAGCCTTGCACATACATTCCCTGGTTCCTGGTCATGGCACAACTTAAGCGTTCCGACTGTGAAAAGCTAGGTAGTTAGAATTGCTGTGACAGCAGGACAACAACTCTTCTCTTCATTTCTGGCTACTCCCATGGCATCAGCCACATTTCCCTGCATTTCCTTTTTTCTACTCTATTTCAGCCTCTTGATTAATGTAGTTACATCCGTATACGGCTTGGTTTAAATCCATTGTACTCTTCCTGATGGTCGGCTTGCCTGTTTTTTCAACCCCAGTGTGACAACTGCCTCTGATTTCTTCTTCTTCTTCTTGTTCTTCTTGTTCTTCTTGTTCTTCTTGTTCTTCTTGTTCTTCTTGTTCTTCTTGTTCTTGTTCTTGTTCTTGTTCTTGTTCTTGTTCTTGTTCTTGTTCTTGTTCTTGTTCTTGTTCTTGTTCTTGTTCTTGTTCTTGTTCTTGTTCTTGTTCTTGTTCTTGTTCTTGTTCTTGTTCTTGTTCTCGTTCTCCTTCTCCTTCTCCTTCTCCTTCTCCTCCTCCTTCTACTCCTTTTCATCTTCCTCCCCCTCTCCTCCTCCTCCTTAGTTTTCTTCTTCTTCTTTTAGTTTTAGATTTCTGTAGAAAACAAGATGCATATTCACCTTTTAAAAGCATTTATTTCTTAATTTCACTTTCTATTGTTATTTTTATATCACATTTCCATAGACCCTGGCATTTCCCTTAGCTTTTCCATGATTCCCTCCCCCGCCCCTCACTGAGTTTTCCTTTATAGTTACCATAGTATAGTTCTTCATACACAGTCATACGTCCCTCATTGCATGCCTGGACAATGGCAGAGAGTGTGGCATCCTATTGTCAAGATATAGTAAACAGTTTCATTGGGAATCCATCTTTGTCTGGAAGTAGAGATGCATATTGCATTGTATCCTCATATTTGGGTATGATGTTCTCCATTAAACAGTTGCTATACGTACACTTAAAAGATAAGCCACAATGCAAAATCAACAAAAGGAAGAAAAAAGAATTAACAGCATAAAGTTAAATAGCATGCTACTTAATGACTAATGTATCGCTGAAGACATAAAATCAAGAGCCTTCTTGATGAAAGTGATGCTGCTGTATGAATTATGAGTCACTGAATTATTTAATCAGAAAATTGTATTTTGAAGAGGTGAAACTAACAAAAAAAAAAACCCATGAATTATAGTTTCTGCTGATTTTTGCTGGTGAAATGTCTCCTATAGGGAACAAAGAGATGAGTTTTGTTTTTTAACCCAGCTTACTAATCTATGATATTTGTTTAATGAGCTTAAGACATTTACATTCAGGGTTGATATGAATGGATGTTAATTTTGTCTGTCACTTTGGCTGTGGATTATTCATTGACTTAGTCTTCTGTTGTTATATTACTGCAATGTTCTTCACATTTGCCTTTGGTTTTGGTTGGTACTATTATTTTCTCTGTCAAGTATCATTTTTTAACTATCATTTGTAGGGCAGATTTGGAAGAGGCATATTCTTTTCATTTTAATTTGCTTTCAAAGAGTTTTATTTAGTTTTCAAAGACATAGGAAGTTTTCCTGGGTACATTATCCTGGGCCAACAAGTTTTTGCTTTTAGAATCTGGAAAACATTGCTCCATTCTTTTCTGGATTATAGAATTTCCTGTAAGAGGTCTCCTGTGAATTTAATTGGCATTCTTTTAAATGCCAGTTGATTTTCTTTTTCATGTGCACATTTAAGTATTTTTCTCTCATGTTTGATTGAAAAGAGCTTGATAATCATGTGTCATGCGGGAGATCAAACCGGGTGAACAATGTTGGGGTTTCTGTACCCCTCCTGAATATTTCCTAGTTCTTTTTCTAGATTAGAAAAACAATTCCGCTATTATCTCATTAAATATATTTGTAAAAATAGCTTCTCTTTCTGCACCATCTTGGATTCCCTTAATTCTTATATTTGCTCTTTTAATAGTGTTTTTAAATTTTTGAATATATGTATGTTTTGCTGATCCAGCTCTGCTTCCAGGTTATTTTTGTTGTTGTTGTTGTTTGTGTTTTGCTTTTGTCTTCCCCTGATGACAGGAAAATCTTCTAATTTTGAGATTCCTTCTTCAGAATGCTTCATTCTATTTTGGAGACTCTCCACTGTACCTTTATTTTGTCCCACTCTACTATTAATTTCTGATATTTCAGCTTTCATTTGATCAATTTACAGTGTGACATGGTCCTTAAATTCCTAGATTGCCTACTTTAAGTGCTTCTTGTTGTTGATAAGGTGTGTGTTTTTCTTATTTTATTAATTGCATTGCAGTATGTGACAGAATTTCACAGGCTCTGGGATTCCTCCAACCCCTCCCTGTACCCTCCCCCCATGGTGGATTCCTCCACCTTGTTGCAGTAGGTGTACATTTTTTATTTGTTTAAGATTTATTTGTTTTTATTGGAAAGGCAGATATATAGAGAGGAGGAGAAACAGAGAGAAAGATCTTCCATCTGATGGTTCATTCCGATGTGACCACAATGGCCAGTGCTGTGCTGACCCTGACCCAGAAGCTCTTCCAATTCTTCCTTGCAGGTGGAGGGTCCCAAGGCCTTGGGCAATCCTTGACTGCTGTCCTAGACCACAAGCAGGAATCTATATCAAAGCAGGGTTGCCAGGATTAGAACCAGTGAGCATATGAGACACTACCACGTATCTTATGAAAGATGTTTCAGTTGTGAAAGAGAACGAAGACAGAGCTCTTTGAATTACCGTCTATTTTGGAGTACATATGATTTGAAGCCAATCTTGGCTGTTACACTTGGTGTGCTGTGTACATGGAGGTACATATGTTGTTTTGCTTTTTAGATAAATGCATATGGGTGAGATGGTTTGCAATATGCTGGATATAATTTCAGAAATCTGAAGTGTCTCTTTAATGACCTCCCCATAGCAACTGTGACTAGTTTAGGTGTCAGGAGCCATGTCCAATAGCTACACTGAAGCCATTTTGTATACAGTACTATGGGCCAGTGGAAAACCCCCAGCTGGCTAGATGCTTGGGAAAGAAGTTATGAAACTAATCACACGCTTAGCTTCAATTGTTTCTAGCAACTGTTTTAGAATGTCATTTATGCTGTACCTGTCGACATCGTGTTACTGATTACCTATGCTATTGTTGATATGCTGGTTACTATTGTGGATATGGTGGCTGCCCAAGAACAATTGGTCTGGAGACCATGACTTGTGTCCTAGTTTCTCCTTTCATCCCTGAGCCTTAGTTACTGAAAAGTATAAAAACCCTCAACTAAAATCAATAAACTGACAGATTGATCAGACATCCTGTCTTGCTGTCCATTCTTTGTGTCTCTTGTCCCCCAATCTCTCCTAGGTGGTTGTGACCCAGGTTGACTGTCCCTGCTGGACAGGACAATTTGGCGCCCAACGTGGCTGGTGTGCAGACCACCGACAGGGAGATCGCCACGCAAAAGGAGAGGCCTTTCAAAGTGGTGTTGAATAGAACAGTGGGTGAGCAGTTTTACGGTTGACCCGCCGGAAGTTGTGCTTGGGGAAATTAGTGGAGCAAATATTATGGAGTTAAGGTAAGATGGGACAAGCATTATCACAGCAAAAATTATTCTTGCAAGGTTTTATCAGTCCTATAGACTTATTCAAGACACGAGTAATTTGGGTGATTAAAAAAGACCTCAAAACCTTTTTGGATGTTGTTGGTATCCCCAGGAAGGTTCTATATAAGTCATTTAAGGTTTACTTAAAAAAAAAGAAGAAGAAGAAGAAGAAGAAGAAGAAGAAAAAGAAAGAAAAAAATATGTTCTGTAACTTGATTTAACGAAAGTAATCTGATATAGAGTGGTCCAAATCCACTGTTAAATTAACCTAAAGCATGAGATGAATTATGTGTGCTTTTTTTTTCAAAATATCTCCAGGTGAAAGTATTTCAAAGAAGATGTTAGAAGTTGCAAAAGATTTGATAGCTATGTGCCTCTGTTCTGACATGTTTGGTGTTTGTGTTTATGTTTGTTTTGTAAATATTGTTGGTGTTCTTTTTGTCTGGAGAAAAACTAAATTTTGTTTTAATACTCTTCCTCCGTTGTGTCTTTGTCTTTAATTGTTAAGTTTTTGTTCTTGTTCTGAATTTGGTGCATGTGTGACTGACTGACAGATGAGATGGGATGGACCATCTTTTTCCCTCCTGGTAAATACTTTTAGAGAGGTTTAACAAATTTAACAGAACCTGGCCAGACCAGATTCCCCACTTCCACTGGGGAAAGGTTTGTGTGTCACTTTCTTGCTGTTTGGTCTTCAACTTACAGTGTTGTCCTTGCATTGATTAAGTCTAACATACACTACTCAACATGTTCAGTTAAATGCTAAAGGTGCTTTTTGTTTAACTCATTTAGACCTCTAAATTCTTATAGTTCTAAACCAAGTCTCATAAATTTGAGGGTTCTAGTAGGATCCCTGGAACTCTCAAAGATTGAGACAAAATTTGAATAATGTGTCATTTAAAATAATTTGGGATTATAATCTCGCAATATTAGAAAAATATGCTAAATTTGTTGCATCATATATGCTATTAAAGTAGGTAAGCATTTATGCTCATTAGTTGAGATGTTTCCTATTCATAAAATTGATTCACATTGTAAATTACTTGTGTTCTTATTTACAAGGAAGTATGTGAGATTTTGCCTTGCAGGAGAACAATGAATTCTTTAAAGATGTATAGTAAGATTACTCAAAATGTGTATATTTTCTGAATGTTTGCCTTTAAAACAATGGAACTGAAGTCTGATTCTTTGTGAAAAACAACAGTATTTTAAATCTCCTTTTAAGTTATTTTCATCTTACTAATAACTAAACTTATTAACTAACTTCAGTGAATTTCAAGTAGTTTCTTAAGACAACAGCCAAACTGAAGTTTTTTCAGCTCTTTTAACTTCAATAAAACAGAAGCTTAAGAAAAGCTCCAGGCCCATCAGCCATAAAACAAGGAAGGAGCATGCCTGGAGTCTGCACTTTGAAGAATTTGGGAGTTTGTCCCAGTTGTGGCAATTCTTATCTGCCTTCATTAAAAAAAAAAAAAATCAAATCAGCTATAAGAAGATTGTTTGAAAAAACTTCTCTTTCCTGGTTTTAAAGTGGATTTGTGCTAAAATATGTTTCCATGAATTTGGAGAAATGGTTAATATTGTTTAAACATTGTATTTAAAAGTTAGTATGCTTTTATTAAGAAAATGTCTTAAGAAAAGTTGAGGAATAAATCTTGTAAACTTTACATATAATTGGCCATAATTTTAAAGATACTATTACAACATTGTTTAAGTTTTTAACATTAATACCTACTATATGCTGATGTTAGAATTGATATCTGCATTCAAAAAGTTTTTGAAGTGTACATACATAAAAATGCTAGTAAATATCTAAAAATAAAAATATTTCCAATTTTGAAAGCTGTTAAAAAATCAAAACACTGAACTTTAGGTAGTCTCTGTTTAATTGGTGAATTTATCAATTGACTATCCAGCGTCAGTAAGCTCTATTCTTATTCCAACTTTTGAATTTGTTAAAGTTCTAAAAAAGTTATGGGATGATTTTATGCACTAATTCCTGTGTTTAAGGTTATATTTCCCTTTTGGTGATTGACTAAGGAAATATACATTTTGTCTTTCAGTTAAGTAATCCCTTGGGTTCTGTACATTGTCTTTGTTAAATTCTCATGATTTAAAAAAAAAAAAAAAACAAACTCTGTTTAAAATGTTTGGGTGATCATTTATAAGTGAAAAAAAATTTGATCTGTTGCTGTTTGAATCAGTCTGATTAAATGGGTGGTTATTACAATGAGAAATCTTTGATCAAATACTTTAAGGCCTCTTAGCAAAATTAATATACTTAACTCTTCTGGTTCTGGGATTTCTAATAAATAAATAAAATAATAAAAATTTGAGGGGGTAGGAGGAATTGCAGAAAAGACATTGGAAAACCTTGCCAGTGGGGAGCCAGGACTAGAAACAATCCTGCCAGGAAGGCTAGCTCTAAAAAGTACAAGAGTGTGTAAAATCCTACAGGTCATATCACAGTGCCAAACATACACACTTTGTTTTCTAGGATTCCAGCAGACCTATTGTATCCATTAAAGCTAAAGTTTAATAGTAAACTATAGGTAAGGTTTATTCAGACTACTAAGAGCAAAATGTAATCCTAAACAATTGGTAATCTTAACATACTTAAGAAAATTCTCAAGTAGCTCTTAAAAGCTGTTGTTTCATGTGTGTTACCTTATATGTATGTGCATGTTTACGAATGAGAATTGCTAAGCTAAATCTTTAAAAAATAATGCAAAATTAGGCTCTTAGAGAGTCATGTCCAATTTTGTTTTCTCAGGACCTACGAGATCTGTTCAGCTCAATAGTTTAACATGATTTCAAATGCATTTACTGCTAAGGTACAGTTTGAAGACTGGCCATGGGAGCCCAAATCCACATAAGTTAAATGGAAAACATATGGGTATATGTATGTAAGTGTTTAATGATAAGTCAGGTCTCAGAGAATGTTAAAATGCTAACATGGGAAGCATCTCTTACAGCAGACTCATAGACTGACAATTTTGAGTAGCACTCAGTGGCCTCAGAATCAGCCCAAAAGGTATTCTGGTCTGACAGGAGATCCAGCAAGAGAACAAGCATATCAGGTGTGGAATGCCAGGACACTGCTTCTAAGAGTGTCCCCCTCCATGAAGGACCTCATTGGTCCACACCCGAGTGCAAAGAAGCAACCATCAAGGACGGTTGTGCTATTCTCTCAATGGAGGAGAGAACTTCCACTTTGTGTGTGGTCTTGTCTAATGGGGTTGTTGTGGATTCAAGAGGCTTCCACAGCCTAAACACCATTTGTCTGGAACCTCAGGTGATCACTGACATCACACATAAGAGTGCTAATTTGTTAAATCCACTAGAGTCACTGTGTACACTATCTTCCAATGCAGAAGCTGTATATTCAGAGTCATAGTAGAGTTAACAGTATACCTTGCTGTATTTTAGCATAAAGATTTATCATCTCAGTTTTGATTATGTTTGAATATTTAACTCTTTTGCTCTAAGAAGTCAGCTTGCATTTAACTGTCCTGTGATGGGCTTATATCCTGATGCTGTATGCTAATACTTGCATTGTTACTGTGCCTTCTTATTGATCTAGTTTAGCAATGTTTTGCAGCTCAGAAGTTTCATGTGTTCCATTGAGCTTATTGAGTATGTTCCAAAATTTGAGACTTAAAGAAGTTAATTTAGACAAATATAAATCTAGTCCATAGTCTTAAATTAATAGTCATTCTGACAAAAGTTGAAACCTAACAATTCTTTTACATCTAAGTACTGATGTTCAAATAGTCAAACTACTAAATAAACTCACAGCATGCTAGGCTGGGAAGAGTTATAACTATGTTATGTTTTGCTATTTAGACTTCAACACAGAGAAACTTTTCAAGTGTCAGGATGTACACCAAACACCTGATGACTTCTGCCTTCTATCAGGAAACACAAAATGGACCCCCTACAGCTGCTGTTACCCAACGGCGCCCCCTCTCAGCAGGAAGTAGCTAAGAACAGATGACAAAGCCCTTTCTCCCTGAAAACAGTTGGGGTTCATTTCTGTTTGAAAATGTTGGAGTCAGATGGGATGATAGGCAGTTAGGGTCTCTGGTTCCTGATAAAACTGTTTTATATACATGTAACATCTTAGCACTATAAAATTCTGGAATGTTAGTATTTTCAACAATACTTGTACATTGTTAAGTATGTCTTCTTGAATCTCACCAGCCAGCTGCTCACCAATATACCATCATATATGTATCACCCCAGTATAAGTTCACAATATTTTGGGGAGAGTGATAAAAATCAATCAATACGTCTGGGGACAATGGTCTAACACCTTCCTAAATTTCATCAGTCAGTTAGCAACCAGTATAATTAAAGTAAATAATACCTGAGTTCTGCCCATGTCGGGGAAAGTTATTCTAAATGGCATTAAGCTGGCAGCTTGCATGTTCAAGAAATGCAGCGAGGTTACGGCCTTAAAAACCTTGACGGTTGCTGCAATGGCTCAGGCTCCCCAAGTGATAACCCCCCTCCCATCATGCCGTGTGGCTCCAGTCTTCAAAGAGGTTCATCTAATATAATGAGGCATGGCCTTTCCCAGGTACGCATTTAGCCAATGACGGGCATCTTTGTGATACCCCGCCAACCTAAGACAGGGAGCCGTGGAAGACTGGCAGGGCTGCCCAGAGACGGGTAAGAGTTGAGGGTCCCTCAGAATGAACCTGAGACAGGCAGTGCTTATCTTGCCTCAACGAACCTTTTTTTTTTGCTGCTTTCATTGATATATAGCAAAGAGGGGGAGATGTCAGGAGCCGTGTACTATAGCTACACTGAAGCCATTTTGAATATAGAACTATGGGCCAGTGGAAAACCCCCAGCTGGCTAGATGCTTGGGAAAGAAGTTATGAAACTAATCACACGCTTAGCTTCAATTGTTTCTAGCAACTGTTTTAGGATGTCATTTATGCTGTACCTGTCGACATCGTGTTACTGATTACCTATGCTATTGTTGATATGCTGGTTACTATTGTGGATATGGAGGCTGCCCAAGAACAATTGGTCTGGAGACCATGACTTGTGTCCTAGTTTCTCCTTTCATCCCTGAGCCTTAGTTACTGAAAAGTATAAAAACCCTCAACTAAAATCAATAAACTGACAGCTTGATCAGACATCCTGTCTTGCTGTCCATTCTTCGTGTCTCTTGTCCCCCAATCTCTCCTAGGTGGTTGTGACCCATGTTGACTGTTCTGCTGGACTTGACATTTAGGCTTTACCAATATAGCAAATAATTCATCATGGTTTATTCCCGTTGCTGTTCAATTTTAATATGATAGACATTGTAAATAGGAGTAAGAACTTAGTTAATCTTTTTTTTTGAAATAATTTCATCACCCTAATATCTAGAGAACCTGTTTTCACAGTTGTGTTTCCATTCGCATTTCATGATTTCAAATGTATGGGTATCATGGAAGGATACGTGCATGTATTCAGGAGTACACAGTTTATCTATGTGGTTTAACACCTGAATATATAGGGATTGTGGCGCAAAGTGATTCAGCCTGACTCTGAGGTAGGAGGATGTGGTGAGAACATCCTTCATTGAAGGCATTCTTATGCTAGTTTTTTTTTTTTTTCCTGCATCCTATAGAGGAGATACAGTGTGCAGAACATGGGTGCCACCGGGGGATCCCTATTTCCTGCAGTGTAAGTCAGATCTCCTTTATCTGGGTGACATTGCTGTGACTCTTCCCTGAGGGTACAGTTATTCCAGATGTGCAGAGGAGAGTTACAGAGCACAGGGAGATTGTAGAGCCAATAAGATCAACCCAGAACACAGGAAACCTGTCACAGAATAGCACACAGATCCTATCCACATCACAATAACTACAAGACTTGAAAAGAAAACTGTGAAGATGATTTACAGAAATACCTGAAAACATTTAGAAAGGATTACTTTATGATTAATGAAAACATACAGAATTAAGTCTCTGTGTTAGAAAAAAATCAGTATCTTGCTTGGATGAAATTGTGCTAGCAAACAGATGGAGTTTAACAAATTATCAAACAGTATAAGTGCAGGCTAGTAATGATTAAACAACATACACATTACAGTTGATTACTAAGAACATTTAAAGGGAAATATGCTAAGTCCAAAAGAAAATTTGAATGTGATTCTACACAATATCTCAGGTTTTTGGTGTATCAAATATGTTAAGAGGCAAATGCATATCAATCACTCACAAGTTGAAAAATGCCACCTACTTGGTAAACGATCTACCAATGGACGTCTAGGACACAATCAAGCATGAATCCTGCTGAAAATTACTAGAGGGCAAGTGATAACATAAGTCAACATGCCATAAACACATTTGAGAACATAGTGTACAGCATTTAATGAAAAAGCAATAGGAGGTTTACTTGAAATAAACAAAGAAATGTGTATACTAACAGGCCATGGAACCACAGAATGGATAGCAAACACCTTAGTAGAATTGTTGGTAGAATTATTGATAAAAGGGCAGGTTTTACAATTGAGACTATCACAGCAAAATCAGTTATTTGTCAATAGGAGCATTTAAAGTCAAGGCTTCAAAAATTTAGAAAAATTAATTTATTGACAAATATCATTTAACTAAGTAAGTCAGTGAAGTTAAGAATGAATATATAGAATAATACTATGTTACTAAACAGGTTAAAATTGGATCATTAATACTGTTAGCCCAGAGGACCTGAGGTAGGGGAAAAGCTCCTAGGTGGCACCAGAAGTTGCCACTCATTAAAATGGATCAAGCCACATTGGCAGCACTGCTTAAGAAGTGTGTGGTTTAGTTCAGGTGCAAATTTGGTGGCCTATGAACATCAGTTTCCTCGCAAACCAATGAGCCTCACTTAGGAGTAGATCTCAATAAACTTGGTTTTGATATCATTCTAGTCTTTTTAGCTTTGGTGTTTCATTGTGATTTAGCATCTAACAAATAACATTTCACAAAAGCCAAGTTTCAGGTATTACTATTTCTTATTCTTCCAAAAAAAGAAATAATTAATCCAAATCTTTGTAAGTCATTAACAAGAAAATCTTGAAAGTGAGCAAATCCGTGCAGACTGTTTCTGATACTGTTAATTATAAAACCTGAGAAAAATGGAAGACAGAAAATTAAATAACCTTGCACAAATGTTTGTGCTTATGAGCATCTGTTTAGAACTCCCACCAAGATACTACTTGATAGAAACAAACTATTTGTCAAATACATCATCCAAATGAAATGAAAATTATCCCAAGAAAGCAGAGTTGATACAGGCTATACAGGTCAGTGAAAGGTTTAAAGCTGAAATCATTTCAAGAAAAGCTGATACCTTCATGGCCAGCAGCATATGTGAATGTGACAAAGGAAGATAAATCAAAGCAACTAAGATGCATCTACAAACAGCAAACATTGAACTGGCAAAAGCTGGAGCCACACTCAAAAATTCAGAAAGGGCTCTCTGTTCTGGCTTATTCTGCTATATCTCATCCTTGAAAGTTTAGTAAAAAGTGATTAGACAAGAAAGGAAAACTCAAGGGATACATATTGGAAAGGAAGAATATGAAATTCTCCTTTTTATAGACAGTCTGATCCACAAACGTTAAGTGATATCTGGAGTTCCTTGGAGTAACGGGCAAAATGGCATTTTACAACTCAGAAGGAAGTTATAAGAAAGTAACGGTTGGGGGTGTCTCAGGCCAGGGCGTCTCATGCCAGGATCCCAGATGCCAGCCACCACATGCACGTGGTAAGCTGGCCCTGGGCCTGCCTGGGCTCCAGGGGCTGCTCCCTTCAGGATGAGTACACTGAAGGGGAAGTCTCTGGGGCTGTGCGGGCCTGGGACCAGGGATCTGGGGACACCCACTGTAACCCTCATTGAGTGGTGGATGGGATTGGGAAGGGTGCAACCTTGGACTTCGGGGTTTAAAATTCTAGCAGCCTCCCAACTGCTGGGGGGTCTCAGGCCAGGGCGTCTCATGCCCGGATCCCAGATGCCAGCCACAACATGCATGTGGTCAGCTGTCCCCAGTCAGAAAGCAAGCCATTTGGCGCTAGGCTCTGCCTGCTGACCGCCATACCGGTAACTCTGAGGATTTGGTTCTTTCAATCACTGGTTAGGTAGCTCCCATTGAAACCCACTTTGCTTACGGTATATGAATCTATTCTAAAGATTCCCAATGACAATGTTGACCGCCAAACACCAACCCTTGCAAAAGCTAGTGCTCAGGGCTTGTCCAACAAGCTCATATCCTATACCTGACATGATGATGTTTCAAGAAATGGGTCACATTATGCATGACCATGACATTAACTAGCACTTGAGAACCGTATCTGGGGGTAGATTCTGTGGGGAACATGTGGGACAAACCCTGTGCAAGTTCTAGCCCCACTGTTGAGCTCAAGAGCTAGTATGATGATGGACTGAGGTAGATGTGACCCAGGAGCATGCCATCACTCACACGTAAAGCAACTGGCAACAGTCTGGACTGGTCAGTGCAGCAGCACCCAGATGTACATCCTGAATGGGATGTGTGGCAGGCCGGGCTGCAACATTCACCAGCTCATACAAGACCAAATGGAAGGCTAGACTTCACTGGGCACTGGCATAAAACCCAACAGCACATATGAGAACTGGGTCTGGGAGTGGATCAAATTGACGAACTTGAGAAACTCCCCTGGCGAGTCATAGCTCCTGCTGGTGAATATGTGGTCCAGACCTGGGGGTTAAGACAAGCTGGGCAAGCTGGGCAAAGTAGCTCCAACAGTTGCGTACTGTGTCAATTGCTAATAGAATAGGGTATACCGGGCAGTACTAAGCCAACCTTAGCCCACAAGTGAAACTAGAGACCAGGAGGAAGCACAGGTCAAGCTGAGCTAGGATCTTGCACTGAGAGATCTGCGTGAGCCATGGACGCCAAGCCACAGTGTCTAAGGCAGAGGCCGGGCAGGTTGGGGACAGAGCCATGCTGAGTCAGAGCAACCACTGGCATGCATGCCATCTATGGCTGGGAACAGACCCAGATGGGGAGCAAAGGGAACACCCTAACTGGGTTGAGGTTCCCACCAGGGAGCTCATTGGATGGAATGGGGGCTGCATTCTGATCAGAATACAGTTGTAGTCTCCCTTGACAGAAGTGTGGACTGGGATGGAATGCACCAAACCGGGCCAGACACCAACACCCTCTGGTGTCCTGGAGGACTGGGACAGATGTGCGATGGACTAGGCAAGACCTCAAACCCCTACTGAGCCATGTGTGAGCTGTATGTGGGTATGGACATACCATGGCTGGGTTGAAACATCCTATAGCAAGGACCAGTTTGGGTTGAAGGCCAGTCAACAAAAGCCACTGTTCCTGCTGGGACAGGAGGTAGACTGAATAGGGCTGGCTCATGGACCCACTGGTAAGCGTGAAACCTGGCACTGGGAGAGGTTCTAATGAAGGAGCCTGAGAAACTCCTCTGGCAGGACACAAGCCTGGCAGGTAAGTGCAAGAAACATGATAGGAAACAGCCCAGAACAGGCCATGGAAAGTTACCCACTGGCATACAATTGGCAGGGGTCAGGGGAAGACCAGGCTGAATCTGTCCATGTCATCCACTGGCAAATTCAGGCAACAGAACAGTGTGGGTCGAGCGAGGTTTGGTTGCGACAAAGACCAGTGCACAATACGGAATACCAACGTGAGGTTGCCTATACCAAATGTGACTGCAGTGCCCATACAGCAAGCGTGAGAACCAGGAAGGTAAGGGGCAGAGTGAGCAGGGGGAATTTGGGGGGTGTTTCCCTTGCTGCACAGCCACTCCTTATGCAGAGCATGAGGTGGGAAGGGCGCAGACCTGACTAAATAAGGCTACAACACCTGTGTGCCTCATGTGCAAGCAGATCAGGGAAAAGCCAGGATGGGCGGATTATTTCTACTGGTGCAAACAAAATTAGAGTGGGTGAGGGATGTTTAGGCTTGGCCACAGCATCAGCTGTCAGAAGCTGGGGGATAATTCTATGAAGTCAAACCACAGAAACACCCAGAGAGTGCATAATCCGGAAGTAGGCGAGGCCTAGAAAGGAAATAGTGGGATCCCCCTCTTGAGTTAAAACTTCCACAGAAGGACATGAAAACTAGGACAGGGGATGGGGTAGCTAGACAGAGAGACACCCAACATCATCTGTGTGGACTGCATAGTGGAGCTGGTTAGATGGAACTAAACATTAATACCCATTGACATATATCAGAGCCAAATGGGATGTGGGGCCGACTGGACTAGTCTGCTACATACTGGCATACCAGGGTAGGGGACAGGCCTGGTGGGAGTTATTGTGGGTCGCTCCAATGGGGCTGCAGCTCCCACTGGTGAATGTCAGGGCTGGGTATATGCTAGGCAGAAACAGGCTGGATTGCCACACCCGTTGGTTCCAGTGGAAGTCGGGGCTCGTAACAGAACCAACCCAGCAATTGCAACCACCAGCTGAATGGGGCAATGGACTGTGCCAGGCCCTGTACTTGCTAGTGTATAAAAGAACCTGGGAACACCTCAAAGTTGTTTTTGAGATCTCCCCAATGGAACTGCTGGACTCGGAACCTTAACCAAGAAAAGACAGAAGCTACAACAAGTCAATCAACTACCTCAGCTAAACTTTGGTAGCAAAATATTGGGCAAACAGAGACTCTAAGATGGATTGTGTCAATCAGTGGATTCTTCGAGGACCTCATCGTGCTTGGAGTGGTGAGATTGGCAGTGATTCATAACCAGTGAACATTCACATTCACTCAAGCAAGAATCTCAGCGCATGCTCCACATCTGGGACCTGGGGTGGTTGGGAGAACACTTGGGGCTTCTCCCTTAAAACTCCGTTTACCTCAGAAACATGAAGGAAACAATCAATATGAAAATAATAGTCTTTTTCAGCACTTTTTACCCTAATTAGCTATGTAAAGATTGTCAAAAATACAATAAAAAAATAGCACTGTTGTTTCAGAGAATTCAAATACACGAATAAATTCCACCAAAGATGTGCAATTATTTGAATGAATATCTCAGATTTTTAAAAAGTAAGAGAAGTCAGAAAAGTGAAAAAAATCATGTACATTGATGATTTGAAATACTCAATAACATAAAAGCCAATATAATGAAAACTAAACTAAGTACTGTCTGAAGCCATGTGATCAATAAAACTGCTGCATATGAGAAATCTGCATCAGTACAATCCACAACATGAAAGACACAGAAACAACACAAATGCCCATCAAAAGAGGAGTACATAATGATACTGTGATATATCTGCTCCCTGGAATACTACTCAGCCATTAGAATGAATGAATGAATTTTGGACATTTGCAGCAAAATGGTACCAAATAGATTGCGTTATGATCAGTGAAATAATCCAGTCCCAGAAGCATAAATATCATATGGTCTCTCCGATATAAGGAAACCTTCCTGCAAATTACCGTGTCAATAGATTTATGGGCAAGCATTTAGATACACATATTTATCTGGAGGATCTGTGTAATGAAGGGAAGTACCCCATGATTCGGAGATGCATTACAGTATGCATCTCTACTTCTGAATCAAAGATGGACTCCCACTGAAACCATTAACTATATACTAGAATGCTGGGCTACATATCAAAGTGTTCTGCATACTATGTGCCTACAATGTCAGAATACGTCTCAACAGTACAATGCTGACTGGTGACTGTTGTTGTGCAAATGTAATATACAGTACCAATACAGGGGAAAACATTGTTTCAGGTGAATGTTGGTGCTGATCTCCTTCTCCATCACTTTTGCTCTCTCACCTTCCACAACATCCTAGCAAATACACATTTGTAAAATGAGGATACATTTGGCAAAGTTGAAATGTCTTCTTAGCAGTAAGTTCTTACTAATTTTTCTGAGAAAGAGAAAATGCAGTCTTCTCTTTAGTACAACAGTGGAGAACATATCATGACTTGTCTCATCAGAACCTGTGATTTATTTCAACGTTGGATCCATGAAATCTATGATCAATTAGAAACTCATATATACATATATTTATAGATATACACACATATATACATATATGTGAATATATATACACACACACATATATACATTGGTATATATAAAATATATCTGTGTGAATATATGTATGATTATATATATATATGTGCGTGCACACATACTGTATCAAGATTTATTGTCTATAAAGACTAATGAAATATCAGCTGGGGGTTTCTAATCAGGAGCAGTAACAGCATATCAAGTAATGGAAAGTCTTTCCAAAGTTGAGTGAAATGATTTCCTACTAGGGAAAATATACATTGGAATCCAGAAGAGTCAGTGAATCCAGTAAGAAATAACAATTAAACCACAAAGATAAGCTGCAGATATAGCTATGTAGGTATTTTCAGCTTTGATCCTCAAGTGATGAGAGGAATATATAAGTGGAAGCTACACTAAAGACAGCAGTATTTAAACTCCCGAAACTTTTGAAAGGACAGAAAATTTATTCCCTTTCAGAATTGTTGCATGAGCTTTTTCTGTTTTGATTTTTGGATCAACTACATGTTTCACATATCTGCAGCTGAGCAGAGAAAACATGACTGATTTTAAGTTATAATTGAAACTTTCAGGTGAGTCACTAGTAATTAATATGCCATAGACTTTTTTTTTCCAAATAACTTGCATGTCCTCTAAATACGATACAATATGTAGCAATATGGACATCTTGATTTGGACGACATTTTATCGTGATCCAAATACCAAAATACCTGGATATGACATTGTTCTCCTCAAGTGAGTCTGCTAATGGAACTTCCTTTGTGAAATATGAATCTTCTACACACTGGTTTGATCCCCAAATGACTGGCTGCAGCTGGAAAGAGCCAAGACATTCTTCTAGATCCCCTACATGGATTGAGCAAACCTTGGCTGCTTTATCAGCTCATAATCGGTGAGCTGGATCAGAAATGAGGCAGCAGTTGTTCAACAGATGCCCACATGGGTTTCCAGTGTGGCACGTGGAGGATTTGCCTGTTGAGTCACCATTGCAGCTCCAGGAAGTTGCTCTAACATCTTTTATTTGTGCAAGGTAGAAACTTAGATTTGGTTTTAAATTATATGCTGTGCAGCATGGCCCAATGCCACTATCATCTCTGACTTGCT
The DNA here is from genome assembly GCF_017591425.1 of Ochotona curzoniae. Taxonomy (NCBI): domain Eukaryota; kingdom Metazoa; phylum Chordata; class Mammalia; order Lagomorpha; family Ochotonidae; genus Ochotona; species Ochotona curzoniae. The sequence continues at coordinate 163,276 of NW_024465423.1, read as the reverse complement.
TGATCTGCTGAGTTCCTGCCCAAAAAGGCTAAAAATAAACAATCCAATTTGCCATAAGAATATCTCAGTTTGCCAAAAGGGAAATTAAAAAGCTATATTTAAAAATGAAACTGTATGGGAGATGCATGGGTATATACAAAGTAATCAGACATTTATAGTTTAGGACTTTATCAAGGTGCTGAGAGAAAATATTAGAAGGCCTATTGAGCTAACTAGCAGTAGACCATGTCCCTTTTGAGTAGAATGAAAGGGACATCAAAGTAGAAATATACAGAACCCATGATCAACCTAATTAGAAACAAACACTATAATGTGACATGCTTTAGTCAAACTGTCAAGAATAAATTGATATGATCCTAACCTATTATGAGAGAAATGCTGGATTACTTTCTTAGGTGTTCTAATACACTAATGTCTAACTTCTCATTAGAAACTCCTAATGCTAGGAGAGATGTAGATAGATACTTCATGCCTCAAAGAAAGAAATAACAAATCTGCATCCCCAAATGCTGTCCCATGTAAATGAAGACAAACAAACAAACAAACAAACAAACAAACACAAGCAAACAGAATTGCAGAATGTTATTTTGAGGACTTTACCACTATTCATTCAGGAACAAAAGATGCTTTTTGAAGTCCCAACTCAACAGGGGAGATTTGCACTAACTACAGTTGAAGACAGTTAAAGGGAAAACTCAACAATAAAAATAGAGAGGAGGGCCCGGCATGGTAGCCTTGCAATTAAAGTTCTCACCTAGTGTGTTCTGGGACTCTATCTCATCACCAGTTCTGGTGCCTGTCCCAGTGATCCTGCTTCCCATCCAGTTCCCTTTTTAAGGTCTGTGAAAGCAGTCAAGGACAACCCAAGTCCTAGCACCATGCACCCACGTGCGACCTGGAAGAAGCTCACAGGTCTTGGCCCACGATCAGGGAAGCTATGGCACTTGCAGCCATTTGCTGGAGTGAGTCAGCAGAAGGAAGAGCTTCCTCTCTGCCTCTCCTTCTCTCTGTATATCTGACTTTCCAATAAAAATCAATAAAACTTTGAAACATGCAAGGTAAATAGACAAATTGACCATGAAAACATTTATGAAAAACTGGCAACATCAGGTTGTTAACTTAATAATTCCACAGGCAAATGATCCAACGGCTCATTACAAGATGAATACTTGCTAAACATACCAAACAACAGGGCATAACTATTTCCTTCCAAAAACAGCATAATTCAACGCCCCCCCCCAAAAAAAAATAAACTAGACAGAGTGAGGTGATGGGTGAGAAATACCATGCCAGCGACAACACAAATGAGAAGCTTTATGTATACTGATATCACACACAATAGATTCTGTCACCTATATATAAAATAAATATATATAATGATATATATTATATAATATGTACAAATAAAATAAATACATATTTTATAAATAAAATAAAAATATATAATATACAACCACATATATTATATAAAATAAATATATGTATATTACATATATATTAAAAGAGATGACAAAGTGTATCACAGTGAACAGTGAAATAATTCAGTACGGAGAACCTATAATAAATGCGTATATATATTCACAATGCTACATGCTAATTGAACGTGATTGTTAATGGACATAAAGGGAAAGAAGTTTTCACTACAATAATAATGGCTGATAGCTACATTCCAACTTAGCAAATGGCCATATCAACTACACAAAAAATCAAGCAAGAAGTATCAGAGTTAATGTGTACTCTGGGTCAGTCAGACCTCAAAATGTAATAGCTAGAATCATACAATGAATCTCTAAAACAAATCAACAACTCATGAAACTCTGGAATTATGCCATAAAATGGAGACTCAGCAACACATTATTGAATGAACAATGGGCCAATGATAAAATCAAAAGAAACCTAGAAATGAATAATGAATAAAGATAACTGCACAGCATGTCAAGTTACAAGACACTAAAAAAGGGATAAGAAAACCAATGCATAATTGCAATCAACAAATCACAAAACAGTATGAAGAAAACAATAATTGAAGATAGGTGAAATGTAAAGATATAATAGTCATACATATTACTCTATCAATTTCATCCAGTGAATGCAATACATATCACCATATGTATATCAAGGAATCTAAGAATAGTATCTACAGGATGAAGAATAAACTGTAAGTCCATTCAAAATACTCAGACACATATTTGGATTAAAAACCCACCATTAGAAAAAACATTGCTAATTAAGCATAGAAAAACTCTTCTCAAAATATAAAGGATATATATATCAAAGTCAACAGCCATATCAAATTATGTTGTCAAAAGCTGAACTTCTTCCAAGATCTGAAACAAGCCAAGCATATCAACTTCTGCCATGCTTACCAGGAGGAGAAAGAAAGAAGTAGCTGGCTCAATAGAGAAAAAGATGAAGTCCAATATTCATGTGTGCAGAGGACATGATGCTCTAAGTGGGAAAACCTAAAGAGGCAAATTTCATCACTGGTCCTCATGTCTGCCCACCATAGGAACCTTTGCCATTGCCACATGTTCCTCTGTCATAATCCCATTTTCAGTCCATTATTCACCACAGAAGAATTAGTCAGCTCCTATTTCCCACCCACATTCCAGGAGCAGCTCTCAGAGTTCCAGTAACGACCAATACTTTGTAGCCAGAAAGTGAGAAACAGAGAGAAGGGTGGGAGGCAGGAGGAAGGGAAGGAAAGGAGGTAGAGAGAAAAGGAAGAAAGGCAGAGAGAGAGGAAGGGAGAAAGAAAGGAAGGAAGGAAGGAAGGAAGGAAGGAAGGAAGGAAGGAAGGAAGGAAGGAAGGAAGGAAGGAAGGAAGGAAGAAAGGAAGGAAAGGAGGGAGGAAGGAGGAAAGGAAGGGAGGGAGGAAGGAACGAAGGAAGGAAGGAAGGAACACAGGAAGGAAGGAAAGGAGGAAGGAAATAAAGAAGGAAGGAAGGAAGGGACGACAGAAGGGAGGGAGGAAGGAAACAAGGAAGGAAGGAAGGTAGAAAGGAAGGAAGGAAAGAAAGAAGGAAAAAAGGACGCGACGGAGGAATGAAGGAAGGGAGAAAGAATGGGAGAGACAGAGGGAGGGAGAGGAAGGTAGGAAGGGATAAGGAAGGGAGGGAGTGAGGGAGTGAAGGAGTGAGGGAGGGAGAAAATAAGAGAGTATGCATTACTCTGCATTTGAAAGACCTGATGTCACTTCAAGCTAATCCATAGTGAACTGCTTCACTACTGCTTTTTTATAAGCCCGGAAAGTAGATCTATGTGCTGAAGAACATAGAGCACACCACATATTTTACAGGTCATCAAGAGGTTCTATACAACCCAAGGTCTGTGCTAAGTTGCTCTCCGTGTCATTGATACCTCTATATTGACACCTATCATTTGAAACCCTGGATGTTTATCAAGTAATGCAGGAAGGAGAAAGTCCTTGAATACAAGAATCACAATGTGGCTGCTATTTGGGCTCAGTCACAAGCATTCCCTGGGAGTCTTGGGGAAGACATGACTTTCAATACCATATAGCCAACTGCTCATTCCTGTGGGCAAACTCTATGAGCCCAGTACTTAGAAACCTACCGCCCACCTGAAAGGCCTAGCTGTAACTCCAGACACCCCAATTCTGCCAGCATGTAGACCGCCATTCGGAAAGACAACCAGGAACAAGTTAAACATTGTGGAGGCTCTCTCATCCAGATCCATTTCTGAGTGTGCATGTAACAGACCTTCTATGTTTTGTTCACTCTCACTGTGGGTAACTATGCCTTTAGAAGATGAACCTACACAGTCCAAGGAATAAAATACAATAGGTATAAAGAATATTTATTGTGACAGCTGGTCAATGTAAAATGTCTTTTAATCACATTTTAAAAGAGTTCAGGCCACTAGTTGTTGCTGGCAGTGTTTTTATTTATTTATTTATTTGTTTGTTTTTCTTTCTTACAATCACTTAGGCTTTAACAGAAAAACAATCCTGGATATTTTCACACTTTTAACTTGTTGTGAACCCACACCGTGACAGGCACAGTGCAGGCCAACTAGTGCTCCTTCAGCATCAGGGCAGCACAAGCTGCCACTGAAAGCCTTGAGCTTCTCAACAGTGCTAACATTTAGTTGCCTGCAATGTGAAGATAATTCCTGGAAGGTAGACATGAAAGGGCAGGGAGCCCACCAAAGCCACCCAGGACCCACCACCTGAGCAATCATATATTAGCCCACTCTGGGCACGTGTCTTTCCACATGCTTTTCTTCTGGCTGACCCACAATGGTGACCTCAGCATGCCTGCACCAGAAACATGGTCCAGCAGCAGGGCTGAACCCAGGCCGCCCCGTGTAGGACAGGAGGGCTGTTGTCTACCCCTTTCACCCGCAGCCTGCATCCCTGGTGCAAGGCTGAGCCGGGCACACCCCGCAAAGTCCCCCTCCCTGTGCACAGGGAGCCTGGGGCCAGGCTCAGGTTGACACACTCGCTTTCCTGCTCGCACACTGTAATTCCCAGGAGAGCTCAGCACGCTGGGGGTGGATTGGGGTCCACTTCACGCACTATGACGCCCCACCCATTGTCAATGCCGAGATCTCTGCACATGCACTTTTGTTGGCACGTCGCCACTTCCGGGAGACAGTGCGGGTCCCTTGAATGATGAGGGCGGTAGTCAGGCAGGGAGAAGTTGGGACATTCCCCACATTCTCTGTTTAGCATGGCAGCCTCTGTGGATCTGAGCACGAGATCCACTGAGGTGGAGTATGGCTGTGGTGCCGGGCAGGTAGAAGGGCCGAGAAGTGCTTTAGGAAAGAGGCCCTATATGGAGCCTCCTCATGGGAAAGTCACCAGGGCCTGCGCAGTTACCACAGCTGTCAGGTGTCAGACAGTTCGTGTCCTTTGCTGGGAAAAGGGCCCGGTGTCCATTCTGAGGAACCCCACCCCCACCCCAGTAAAGGGAGACCTGTGAGCTGAGGGAGAGAGTCTGGCCCTGCTGGGTGGCATCAGCATCAACTTGGCTGCTGTGTACTTTGAAGTTGCTGGGGTAGTGGCTGAGCAGGAGGTGGGAGGAGCATGCTGGAGGGAGGTGAGCAGAGGAGGAGGGGAGGTGAAGGAGCTCCTAGCAGCCTGTTGTGCACACCAGGAAAGGAGGCATGAGAACCAGCAGGCCCCAGCGGCATTTGGGTCAAGGACACCCCAGTTACAAGTGTGCCCTGAGAGACATCCATTGACCAGTGCTCATGAGAGACTGAAGCAGAGGCTGCTGCAGAAACAAGCCAGAGAAGGAAAAAAGATGGCCAACCTTGAAGAGCTGGTGTAAGCTGGAGAACAAAGAGAAGAGGACTGATCCAGCAGAGGAACAAACCAGGAGACAAAGAATTGCAGGAGAGGAGTTGGATGGTCACTTGACATCACTGAAGTTAGAAGATCAACACAGCTTGGAGGGACAGTCAGAAAAAGAAAGAAAGGAAAGGCAACACTCCACACAAGACTTGGTGAGTTGCTGTCCCAGGCATGTGGAAGGTCAGTGCAGTTTCTGCTGATCCTGGGAAGACAAGGGCAGCTGCCAAAACAAGTTCCCACACCAGCGGGAGCCACAGAAAACTGGAGTCCTGGAAACCCTAAGGGTGGCTACTGGTTTGAACATAGGGGACATCAACCCCTGCTGAGGTTGACGACAAGCAGGGGAGGAGGTTCCAGCAGAACTCCCACCAGCAGGTCATCACCATTGAGAGAGTGCAGAGGGACCTGGAGCCACTTTCTGGGGCTGGGTCACAGAAACTTGGTGGCTCCAAACTGTGGATTAGCTTTGGAATTTCCTGCTGTGTTTTGCCTGAGCCCCAGTGGTGGGGCACTACACTGCAGAGTCAGCCAACCCAGGCAGAGGTGCAGGCCAGCAGGGACACAGTGGCACACCTTCCAACTGTGGAGCACATCTGAGAGAGTGCAACAGGAAGCCTCACTAAGCTGGGTATGACAAGCTTTTCTAGCCCAGCTCAGGCTGTGGATTCCAAGCTGCAGGTAGCTGGAAGCTCCTGCAAAGCCCAGCTTTTCTAACTCAGCTTGGGGCTGCAAATTCCAAGCCACAAGTGGGCAGCTGGATGCTTGGGTGGAATCCCCTGCTGTGCTCAGCTCCAACCCCAGAGGTGGGGCACCACTCAACAGAGTCTATTGATCCAGAGAGGTGCGGGCTAGCAGGAACAAGACAGTGTGTCTCACTGTGGGACAGCACCTTTGAAAGAGTGCAACAGGGACCCTCACTAGGCCTGGGCACACCAAGTTTTCCCAAACCAACTCAGGCCTGCAAATTCTGAGCCCCAGGCAGCTGAAAGCTCCAGTGGAACCCCCTGCTGTGCTCAGCTCCAACTCCAGAGGAAGGGCAGCACTGCTCCACACAGCTAGCTGACCTGGGCAGGGACACAGGCTAGCAGGCTTGCAGGGATACCAGTGTGTCTCACAGTGGGACAGCACCTTTGAGAAAGTGTCACAGGTAGAGTAGCCTCACACTAGGGCCTGCCCCCAGAGCCTTCTGACCCAACTCAGGGTCAGAAAGAGCAGCAGGTGGCTGGGGACTGGGGCAGAACCCCCTGCTGTGCTCAGCTCCAACCCCAACAGGCAGGGCATGGCTCAACACAGCCTGCTGACCTGGGTGGAGATGCAGGCTAGTGGGCCACAGCAGCGTGTTTCCCAACAGGGGAGCACATTTGTGAGAGTGTAGCAGGGTGTGGAACCACATGCTTTATATCTGCGCAGGGCAAAGACAAGAAGTCCAAGGCTACAAAGTCTCTCATCCACACTCTATCCCTGTTGGCACACATAAGACAATACCTAACCGAGAAAATAGAAGAAGGCCGACCGAGAAGGACAGGCATGAGTAGGATGTGGTAAAAGAGGGACAAAAGATAGCTGAGGGAGGAGCAGCAGACTAGAAACCTGCAGAGAAGAGTGCTTGAAGTGTCCCTGAACACCGAGCAACCAAGAAGGATCACACAACTTGGAAGGAATCTAGAGAGAATAAGCAGGGAACACAACAACCCGCTCAGAACATTAAAAAAAAAAAAAAAAAAAAACACAATGGGGAAAAGCAACAGAAAAAGCAATGACTCAGATGAGAGAGTGAGCACCCCACCAAAAAAAGAATAAAAGCCAACATCTAGTTTGGAGATGTGAGATGAAGACATGGAAGCTTTACCAGACAAGGAATTTTAAAAATTAATGATAAAACTCATCAGAGACAATGAGAAGTGGGAAGACTTCAAAAACCACATAGTCACACAAATACAAGTCAAAAACAAAATTCATGACCTGGAAACCAAGGTTGAAAGTATGACCAACAATAAATACAGCAGAAGAAAGGATCTCTGAAATGGAAGAGACACATAATGAAGATACCCAGCTCGTTAAACAGCTGGAGATAAACCTCAGCAAAGCTAATAAAATGATACAAGAAGTGAAAGATCACCTCAGAAAATCGAATATTCAGATCATGGGCCTTCCCGAAAGAGTGGAAAGAGAGTCAGGAATGCAAATGGTGCTCGATGAAATTATACAGGAAAACTTCCAAAACACTTGGAACATGAATCCAACCCACATACCAAATGGACAGAGAACTCCCAACAGACAAGATCCAAAGAGATCTTCACCCAGACACATGGTGCTCAAGTTCTACTCCAACAAAGACAAAGAAAGAATCCTGAGACAAGTACAAAGCAGAGAAAAAAATCACATACAGGGGAAAACCAATCAGAATCACTGTTGACTACTCTGAAGAGACTCTACAAGCCAGAGAGAATGGGCAAAGATTTTCCAAATCCTGAAGCAAAACAACTGTCAACCAAGAATAACGTACCCAGCAATGATCTCATTTGTATATGAGGACGAAATCAGATACTTTCATAGCAAAGAAAAACTAGAAGAATATGCCAACACAAAACCAGCTCTGCAAAATCTCCTCAGAAATGTGCTAATTGCAGGAAAAAAGGAGGCAAACCATGAGCAAAGATGGCAAGCAGGAAGGTTTACAAACTAAAGAACACACAAGGAATGGCAATTACACAGACAACAACACACACAAAACACACTCTCATGGCAGGGAAAATCACAACCTCTCAATTTTAACTCTTAACACAAATGGTCTAAACTCACCAACCAAAGACAGAGATTAATGGAATGGATCATCAAACAAGACCCAACTATCTTTTGCCTACAAGAAACACATCTAACCAGAAAAGATGCAAACAAACTGAAAGTGAAGGGATGGAAAAAGATATTTCGTGCTAATGGAAGAGAAAAAAAAGCTGGGGTAGCTGTCATAATTTCAGATGAGATAGACTTCAACTAACATCAAAAGAGACAGGAAAGGCCATTTTATATTGGTGAAAGAATGATCCATCAAGAAGCAATCAGCATTTTTAACATTTATGCACCAATTTCCAATGCACCTCATTAAGTGAAGCAATTACTTACAGATTTAAGGGGAGACATAGATATGCACACAATATTTGTGCATGATCTCAACACACCTTGAACACCAATGGGCAGATAGATGAAACAAAAACTCAACACAGAAACAACAGAGCTCACACAAACAAAAGAACAACTGGATTTAGTAGACATATATAGAACTTTTTATCCTAAGGCTACAGACTACACATTTTTCTCAGCGGTGCATGGCACCTTCTCCAGAATCGACCATATGATAGGGCACAAAGCAAATCTAAATAACTTCCAGAAGATTAGAATCATACCTCTGAGACCACCATGGAATGAGACTGGAAATCAACAATGCAAAACACACCATGAAATATAGACACTCTTGGAACATGAACAGTATGCTATTAAATGAGCAATGGATCAGAGAAGAAATTAAAGATGAGATAAAAAAATGTATGGAAACCAATGAAAACTCCAATACAACATTCCAAAACTTGTGGGACAATGTCAAAGCAGTGCTACGAGGTAATATCATTACAATTGGAGCCCATGTCAAGGCCCAAGAAAGGTGCCAAATACAGGAATTAAGCACACAAATCCAGGAATTGGAACAACAGCAGCAGAAGAGCCCCACACACAATAGGAAACAAGAAATCATCAAAACAAGGGAGGAGATAAATCCAATAAAATTTTTAAAAAATACATAAAATCAACAAATCAAAAAGTTGGTTTTTTGAGATGCTAAACAAAATAAAAAACACTCCACGGGCCCAACTGACTTATAAAAAAAAAAAAGAGAGAGAGAGAGAGAGAGAGAGAAAATCAACGGCATTATAGATGAAAAATGCAACATAAGAACAGACACTGTGATCATTAAGAAAATCATTAGAAATTACTACAAAGAACTGAACTCCAATACATTTGAGGATCACCACAAAATGGAAAAATTCTTTGACTTCCACCACTTACCAAAACGTAGTTCAGAGGCAACAGAATTAAATAAACCCATAACTGAGGCAGAGATTGAAGCAGTCATCAACAATCTCCCAACAAAGAAAAGCCCAGGCTCAGACGGTTTCACTACAGAATTATACAAAACATTCCGAACAGAGCTAACCCCAATCCTCTACAAACTCTTCAAAAAATAGAAAAGGAAGCAACCCTTCCAAATTCATTCTATGAAGCCAACATTACCTTAACACCCAAACCGGATAGAGAACCATCAGAGAAGGAAAACTACAGACTTTTCTCTCTGATGAACATTGATGCTAAAATTCTCAACAAAATCCTCACCAATAGAATTCAAAAAATCATCAGACAGATCATTCATCCGGATCAAGTAGGATTCATCCCTGGAATGCAGGAATGGTTCAACAATCAGAAATCCATAAATGTGATACACCACATCCAAAAAGTGTAAAACAAGAACCACATGATAGTATCAATAGACGCAGAAAAAGCTTTAGGCAAAATCCAACTCCTCTTCATGCTAAAAATGCTAACCAAGGTATGCATAGAAGGAACAATCCACAACATAATCAAAGCAATTTATGAAAAACCCAACGCCAGTATCATGCCGAATGGAGAAAAGCTAGAAACCTTCCCACTGAGATCTGGAACAAGACAAGGATGCCTGCTATCTCTACTGCTATTCAAAATAGTCCTAGAGGTGCTTGCAGAGGCCATAAGATGAGAAAAAGAAATCAGAAACGAAGAAGTCAAGCTTTCATTATATGCACATGACATGATCCTGTTCATAGAAAAACCAGGAGACTCAATACAGAAACTGCTAGAACTATTATATGAGAGTTTGACAGAGTGGCAGGGTACAAAATTAATGAACAAAAATCAACAACCATATTGTATGCAAACAGCCCCAAAATGGAAAATGGTATAACCAACAGGATATCATTCAAAATATCAGAGGAAAGTAAGAAGTATGTGGGAATAAATCTAACCAAAAGTGTAGGGGACCTTTTCGAAGAAAACTACAAACTACTCAAAAAAGAAATTAAACAAGACCTCAAAAGATGGAATAACTTCCCATGCTCCTGGATAGGTAAAATCAATATCATTAAAATGTCTATACTACCACAAGCAATATACATTTTCAACGCAATTCCAATCAAATTGCTCAAAACATTCTTTATGGAACTGGACACAATGATTCAAAAGTTCACCTGGAAACACAAAAAAACATGAACTTGTAGAACCATCCTAAAGAGCAAGAAGTTAGCATGGGGGATCACAGTTCCGGACCTCTGGTCATACTATAGAGCAGTGGTTATCAAAACAGCCTGGCACTGGCACAAAAATAGAGAGGAAGATCAATGGGACAGAATAGAAACACCAAAATGGAGCCAACACAGATACAGCCAAATAATCTTTAACAAAAAGACCAATGACAGTGTAAACAAATGGGAAGGCCTCTTCAGTAAATGTTGTTGGGAAAACTGGCTGATAGCCTGCAGAAACAAAACGATAGATCTGCATCTATCACCATACACTAAGATCCAATCTACATGGATAAAAGAATTAAACCTTCATCCAGAAACCTTCAAACTCTTGCAAGAAAATGTAGGAAACACCCTGCAAGACCTAGGAGTAGGTCCTGACTTTCTAAGAGGGACACCAAAAGCAATAGCAGTTAAGAACAGAATAAACAAATAAACAAATGGGTCCCCATCAAACTAAGAAGCTTCTGTGCAGCAAGGAAAACAATCAGCAAAGTATAAAAGCAACCCACAGAATGGGAGAAGATCTTTGAGCACTATGTAGTGGATAAAGGGCTAATCTCCAGAATATGAAAAGAACTCCAAAACAACCAAAACACCAAAACAAACAAGCCACTCAAGAAATGGGCATGAGAAATGGGCAAAGTTTTCACAAAGGAACAAGCACAAACAAACATATGAAAAAATGCTCCAGTTCCTGGCAATAAGGGAAATGCAAATTAAGACATCGATGAGATACCACCTAACACTAGTAAGATTGGTCCATATAAAAAAGAACACCAACGATACTTGTTGGCGAGGATGTGGGGAAAAGGGAACCCTACTCCTCTGCTCGTGGGGCTGCAGGTTGGTACCTTTATGGAAATCAGTATGGAGAACACCTAAAAAACTCAAAATCTGCATACAATATGATCCAGCAATAGCACTCCTAGGAATATACCCAAAACACCTGTTTCATGACAAACCTACATGCACCCCTATGTTCATAGCAGCACAATCAGTAATTGCCAAAACATGAATTGCCCATCAGCAGAAGACTGGATAAGAAAGCTTTGGTTCATCTACTCCATGGAATACTACTCAGCTAGTAAAAAAATCAAAATGCAGCTCTTTGTGGCTAAATGGGCACAACTGGAAACTAAAATGCTAAGGCAAAATGAGTGAATCCCAAAAGGTTAGATACCACATGCTTGCCTTAATTTAACCTGATATTTTTGGTTGGTTTGTTTGCTTGTTTTTGAACCTGTCATTGATACTGTCTCAACACATGTGTTTCGAACAATTGAACTTGCATTATTTTTAATATATTATTTACTCAATAATATGTCAATTAATTCCATAACATTGTATACTGATGTTTTGTTGAGGCTTTTAACTGACCAAGCCTTTACTCTGTTAGCTCTACCTTTAGACCAGAGAAGGTCTACCACAGAAGCTGCTTATCTTATCAGGACAATAAGATGCTGGACTCTATGCTAGGTATATGCTTGCAATGAAGGAATCTCAAATGAACTTGAACTGTGGTAATGCAAAAAGGTGGAGGAATCCACCATGGGGGGAGGGTTCTGGCAGGGGTGGGGGAATCCCAGTGCCTAGAAAACTGTATCACATGATAAAATGTTATTAACAATTAAAAACATAGGAAAAAAGAAAAAAAGCGATTAAATTTAAAAAAAAAGGTATTAAATTAAAAAAAAAAAGAAGCTGAATGAAGCAGAGACACAATATACTAATGGAACACAGAGGGATGATCATCCCCAACATCCCTGGCTTCTGCTCTAAAGTTGTGCTCTTTCATGTGCTGAGTCACAGTCGCGAGTGTAGCCATTTACCTAGTTAGCATTGAGGAAATGCATCACCATGAAAAAGTGTCTATTGTGAGGAAAATGAATTTCCTCCACAGCACTTTAAAACACTCTAGGGAGGCCTGGAGGGCATGTTGACTGAACCTACACTGTTATGTATAAGTCCACCAATTGTCAAGGTATTCCTCCAACTTGGAAGGAAGGTTCTTTGAAAGCACAGTCTTGCCTGTGTTGGAGACTTTCAGGTAACAGAACCATTCTCCAGCCCAGTCACTGACAACTGGTTGAAAGACTACTGCCAATAACTGTGATGCCTGAGGTGGCTCTCAAAGGAAGCACCAGCTCAGAGTGGATCCTGCCAGAGAAACGGGATTCTTGTCTTTGCCATTGCTGCCAGGTTGCCAGTAAGAACCTGTGGCACACAGAGGTATGAAGTGCTCGATGGCAGTTCATCCTTAGCTCACAAGGATCAGGGCTCTCACTATACTGAGGACAGAGGCCCTCCTTTTGTCCACCACTTAAAGATTAACATGTAGCAGGAGCTATTATTTGAGGATGTATTGGGACATTGTGATTCAGTAATATTAATAACCCAGCTGTGCAATGTGTAGGTCTGAATTCTAGTCCCACATGATGGGACTCAAGTTCGATATTGATGATTCTGTTGTATGTTTAAACAGCCCTGAGACTGTGACACTTGCTCTTCCTTTATTTCCTATGAGCTGTGAAAAATAAATATCCGGACAAGTCTTGGAAGACAGAAGATGTATGTAACAATATTTTAAGGCGCATCCAACAAAAAAAGATTTCTCCTTTGCACTGCCTGTTCTTTCCATTTTGACCTTGCTTTTGGCTCTCTTGCACAGAAACACGCACACACAAGCTCACAGAGTTTTTCTTGTGCAAGATCCTTGATATGTAGTTTTTGAACCATTTCCAGATATCTCAAAGACATCCTTAGCTACATGACCAACCTATAGGTCAGTTCCTTGAGCCTCAGCCTAGTCTTATGCAGAAGGCACTGTGAGTAACAATAGTTTAGAACAGTTGAAAGGAGGCTCACTGGTGAAAAATCAGCATGCTCCATCTTATCCTGACAGGTGGTCAAACTCAAGCATCCCAGGTATCGCTTCAAGATCAGCTTGTTCTTCTGCAGCAATCCTTACTTCTCTAACACAGTGATTGTTAAGGAATATCAAGCTAACATCAATGGTGAGATGTTACTCAGAGACTGGATATTTGACATGGGTGACAGGTAACTGGTGATTTGATCCGGCTCTGTTTTGCATTCTCATCCCTTAGGCTATAGAGCATATTGTTCCTCTCCAATTAAGTGGCTTCAGGGTTATATGAGTGAAGATCCAAGGAGCATGGCGTATAACATCAGTGTCAGCGTTTTCAACTGGCTTGTACACCACGACATTGTAGACTGTAGCAGGATTGCTGAGATGGTTGCACACTGGGGGAAATTCTAAATGCATGTCGGAAGTTCTGGGGCAACTTAACAGTGAGCTAATTTCTCCTTATTCCTAACAGATAATCTACAAGGATATTTGCCATATCACCTTGGGACTCAGGCAGCTGGAGATGGAATGGAGAAAGTGATGAGCAGTCCTTGACCTTGGGTAAGAGCTTGTGTGTAGGAACATGGTCCCTTAATTCCCAAAGGGTTTACCTGAGGTTTAGTGGAGAAAAAAGGGATTTTCTGACAAACTGGCTCATGGTTGTGTGTGAACACACACATGTAGGCACGCTTTGTGGCCACCCACGCAGGTACTAAATAAATTTGAAGCATCACTTCACTTTAATAGACATATTCCTGGCCATCTATGTCAAGTTGATCTCTAGCTCAATACCAGCAAGTTATGTTTGTGTTTCATCTAAGTTTCTTTCACTACTGATTTCAGAAATATTCATGAATATTAAGGTTGTGTTTTTGCACTAAGACACATTAGGAGTTTAGTTTTTAATAATAGATGTCCTTATATTTTAGTTTTCTTGGACCATGTATTCCTTCAGTGAACACTAGCAGTTGCTCTGGAATAAGGGCAAGCTGATTTTAATCTCTCTCATTGTGAAAAGCCACACTAATGAAAAGTCACACGTGAGTTTTGGATAGCTTTCTACACAGATCCTTTCCATTTTGATACACATTTAGTGTTGTTCTGAGGCAGACATGTGTCCTTAAGAATTTGTGTGTTTCAGAGAGCTTTTCATTTAGAATGGTATCTGTTGGAGATGTGTAAAAACCCTGAAAACCCTGGTATGGAATATATGAGCTTGTCTGCCACATGACGGAAGGAAGATACAGACCTCAAGTGCCAGTTGGGAACAGCTGTGTTAACCCAACCTAATACAATAAATTCTGTGGCGTGGATGTTGTGTGTGTTCCAGTGATTCCACGAGAGACTGGGAAAAGAAATGTAGATCAAGTTCACATGAAAGTTCCTGTTCCAAGCCTGGGATGTGCTTTTCTGTACAGTTTTTGGACTAAGACCATTGTAGAGATGGGTTAAGCCTGCCCTCAAATACCAGTGCCAGAATATGTATTTCAAAATATGTATTTCAAAACAACTTTTGTATTGGAAGCAGAGAGAAAAGAGGAAGCAGGGATGTTTGGAGTTCTTCTGTGTCTAGTCCAGCACCTACAACAGAAGCCTTGTGATAAAATGCTCCAAATAAGGGATTAGTGATAAGGGTCAGAACTGATACCAATATACAGTCATCAGGAACTTTTTACAGACTTCCCACATGGGGGCAGGGACCAAAAGTATTACGTCTAGCCCCTGCTGCTTCCCAGGCCCAAATCAGGGAGTTACATTGGAAATGGAGCAGCCAGGAGTAGACTACTGTGCATATGGGAGGCCAGCACTACAGTCAAAGGATTAGCCTTCTTCCTTGCTGCACAAACCCCAGTTGTCATATTTATGAGTTTGTAATATTTTATAGTGGATAAAAATCACAATTTTTACATACACTTAACTATTGATTGACTTCCAGGATCTCTGTCTTAGTTCATGTGAATTGATTTGCTAATTACACGATATTAAAAGTAAGCCTTCCATGCCCTGGTTTCATTTGGAGTAGATTATTCCCATGATTGTGATGGCTGGATTATTCACTCTTGGTGGGATAGCCAACAAGTCCTCAATTTGGTAGAATAGAAAGTGTGCTGATATCTGAATATAGGCAACAATGTCTTAAATACCAGCATGCACAAAAATCCTTGAGGTATTGATTTTTGTTTTTTTTCTTTTTTTGAAATCTTAACTGTATTACTGATTTTGTCAGTGGTTTTCAAGAAACAATGACAATAGAATTTCTCATAAACATTTTTTCATGATTTTTAATATATATGAAAGATTAAATGCCACCTTACAAGAGTACAAATCTAAATTTAAGAGGCCACAATGTTAACCTATTAAATACTTCACCTGGGGAATATAAATGTATTGAAAATGTTATAGGAACATTGGAAAAATGTTAGGAAGCCTGGAAGCAATTTCAGTCATGCACAGCATAAATTATGTATTAATCTCTCAGCTCTATATTTTAGTTCTATTTTTATTTTTCACTTTTTATTATATTTTTGGAAATCTTTACATAGTTAATTAGAGAAAAAAGTACAAGGAAATTTCAGCAAAGTGGTTAATGCTTTTATTTCTGCATTTTTTCCTTCATGAATCTGAGGAAAAGGGGGTTATAAGGGTGAAGCCCAACCCAATTTCCCACCTACCCCAGGTCACAGATGTGGAGCATGCTCTGAGATTCTTGCTCGAGGGGTTGTGATAGTTCACTGGTTATGAATCGCTGCTAGTCTCCCACTCCAAGCACAATGAGATTGTTGAAGAATCCACTGATTGACACAATCCATCTTAAGAGTCTCTGTTTGCCCTGTTTTTCACTGCCAACATATGGCTGAAGTGGTTGATACACTTGTTCTGCCCTCTATCTCTTCATGGTTAGGATTCTGAGTCCAGCAGTTCCATTGGGGAATATCACCAAACAAACTTTGTCTGAGGTGTTTTCAGACCAGATTCTTGTATTTACTAGGAAATACAGGGCCCGGCACAGTCCATCGCTCCACTTAGCTAGTGATTGCAATTGCTGGGTTGGTTCTTTTACCAGCCCCGACTTCCACTGGAACCAATCGGTGTTGCAATACAGCCTGTTTCTGCCAAGCACATACTCGGCCCTCACGTAAGCCAGTGAGAGCTGCAGCCTAGTTCTAGTCAACCACCAGGCCTACCCCCTTCCCTGATTTGCCAGTATGTACAGCAGACTAGTCCATTCTGTCTCACATCCCATTCAGCTCCCATACATGTCAATGGACATTGAAACCTAATTCCATCTAACTAGCTCCACTATCTAGCCCACACCAATATTGTTGGGTGCCTTTCTGTCTAGCCACCCCAACCCCTCTCCTAGTTTCCATGCTCTCCTGTGGTAGAGGCAAACCAATAGGGAGTATCCCACTATTTACTTTCTAGGCCACTCCTATTCCCAGATTATGCACTCTCCAGGTGTTTCTGCAGTGTAACTTGACAGAATCAGTCCCCAGCCAGCTTCTGCCAGCTGATGCTGTGGCTAAGCCCAAACAATCCTCACCCACTCATATTTTTTTTTCACCAGCAGGAACAATCAGTCCATCTTGGCATTTGCCTGATCTAGGGCACATGAGACAAACAGGTGTTGTAACCCTGCCTTGTCTGGTCTGCTTCCTTCGCAGCTCATGCTCTCCTGCGGGAGGAGCTGTGCAGCAAGTGAACACACGCTCTTATTCCTCCTGCCCACTCTGCTCCTTCCATTCCTGGTTCTCACCCGTGCTTCTTGGGTGCTGTGTTCACACAATGGCAGCCTCACCTTGCCATTCTGTAATGTGCACTGTTTTGTTTTTTTTTTTTTTTTTCTCGTGACTGAACCTGGCTCGACCCACACCCCACTCTGATGCTTGGATTTGCCAGTGGATGACATGAACTGATTCCGCCTGGTCTGTTCCGACCCATGCCAAATGTATGCCAGTGGGTAACCTTCTGTGGCCTGTTCTGGGCTGTTTCCTATCATGCTTTTTGCACTTACCTGCCTGGTCTGTGTCTTGTCAGAGGATTTGCCCAAGCTCCTCCATCAGAACCCCTGCCAATGCCAGATTTTGGGCATGCCAGTGGGTTCATGGGCCAGCACTACTCATTTCGCCTCCTGTCCTAACAGGAACAGTGGCTTTTGCTGACTATTCTTCAACACAACCTGGATCTTACTGTTTGATGCTTCAACCCAGCCACGGGTTGTCAATATCCACATACAGCTCACACATGGCTCAGCAGTGGTTGAGACCCAGTGCATCCCACATCTACCCTGGTCCTCCAGAGCACAAGACAGTGTTGGAGTCTAGCCCTGCTTGGTGCATCCAGTCCCAGTTCTTGTGCCAAAGGAAACTACAACCATATCCTGAACACAGCCCGCATTCCAACACAATCCTCCTTAGTGGGAACCTCAACCCAGTTAGGGTGTCTCCTTGACTCCACAACCAGGCCTGTTCCCAGCCATAGATTACATGCATGCCAGTGGTTGCTCTGACACTGCTTGGCTCAGCTTTTCTCTTGTCCCGGTTTCTGCCATAGACACTGTGGTTTAGCGTTCTGGCTCAAGCAGACCAATAGGTGAAAGATTCTAGCTTAGCATAACCTGTGCTCTATGCTGGTTTCTAGTTTCACTTGTGGGCTAAGGTTTACTCAATTCTGCCCAGTCCACTCCATTCCATTACCAATCCACACATTAGCCAGCCACTGGAGCTACTTTGCCCAGCTTTTCCAACCCGCCGTTCTGACCCACAGGTTCACCAGTGGGAGCTATGACTCATCAGGGGAGTTTCCCAAGTTCCTCCACTTAATTCACTCCCAGAACCAGTTCCCATAAGTGCCTTTGGGTTCTAGGCCAGTGCCATGCGAAGTCTGGCCTTCTGTTTGGCCTTGTATACGCTGGTGAATATTGTAGTCCTGCCCACCTCTCACTCTATTCAGGATGCACATTAGAGTGCTGCTGCCTTGACCAGTCCAGACTGTTATTGGTTGCTTTACCTAAGTGAAGGCATGCTCCTTGCTCACACCTAGTTTACTCCATCACCCCTTCAACTCTTCATCTACCTAGTAGGGTTAGTATTTCCACAGGGTTTGTCCCACACATCCACCCCAGAATCTACAACTGGATGTGGTTCTCTTGTGTGCTAGTTAATCTCATGGCTACGTCTAACATGACCCTATTCCTGATCCATTACTATGGTCCTGCTACATAATCTCCCAAGCCGTAGCTTTTGCATGGACTGGTGTTTGGTGCTCATCATTGTTCAGTGATTAAAAGTACTACACAGTATTTAAAGGAGTTAGGTTAATCAGTCCTATCTATAAAAAAACATGTGGTCCTTCTCCTCTAACCTACTCATTACCCTTCCTTACCTTCAAAGGAAAAGTTACTCTGTTGTTGGAAGTCGTGAGGATTGATTCACATCCCAGAAGCAGAATGGGCTTAATACGTAGCTACCTAAGCAGCAATTCAAAGCCCCAAACCCCAGAGTTGGCCACTGGACACTCAGCAGGCAGAGCCTGGTGCCAAATGGTGCACTGGCTGCTCATGTACAGATCACTATGTGGACGTGGTGACTGGAATCAAGGCTCTGGGCATGGTAACGATCCTGGCCTGGTACTACTCAGCAGCCTTTAGGCAGGTGGAAGTTTAAACCCCAGGTCCCAAGTTAGCCCTTGGCCCTAATCCCATCCCCCACATCAGGATGGCATCAGGTGGGGCCTGGCCCAGGCCCCAGGTTCAACCAGCACTCCAAACATACCCACTTGTTGAACTCACCATGAAGGGAAATGTCTGGAGTACGGGCTGGCCCATGGACAAATCATTGTGTGGACATGGTGGCTGGAACTGGGGCTCCAAGCATGAATACAATCCTGGCCTGGCACCCACCAGCAGTAAACCCATAAATCATGGTATAACATTTAAATATAATGCTTACATTAAATACTGATTTTTTCTGAGACAAAGTTGAAGAATTAGAGATAAGATATGAAAATGATAGAAACAAAATTTCACAAAAATTTGTGAGAAAGCAATATTTATATGTTGATTGAGATAGGTTTTCATCAATATTGAAAACCATTTTTGTGCATGAATGAACAAACAAACTGAAGGATAATGTTTGTTAATTAACAGTACAATGTGCCACCAAGAAAGTAAAACTACGAGGTACAAAATAAGGTACAATGTAGAGAAAGGTGCCTAATTCAGGGAAAAGACCCAAGTACTAGTTTCCTGGAAGGTAAAGTTATATGTCCCCCACACATTCCCACAAGGGTCCCTGTGTGAATAGTGTTAAGAGCGCATTTAGGAATCCTTCCCACCTGGGAGGCATGGCATATAAATTCCTCGGCATGCTTTACTGGGTCCTGCTGAAGACGGTTATAGAGGTCATTGGAAGGACAAATGCCCTGCTGCAGGCCAGGCGCCAGAGCAAATGGATACATGCTGCAGTGATGCAGGCTTTCTCTCACATTGATAGCGACAAGCTCCCTGGCTTGTTGCCTCCGTGGCTTTGGGATTTTAGAGTTGCAGAGCTATGGCACCACAAGACACATGCCCTCACAACCAACTTGTATGTGTGGCATAGCCTGTTCTCACACTTGGCTTTAAGGGAGCCATTCTACCCTACAGCTCCAGAAGCTATAACTAATCTTGGAGCACTGCCTGGGTACAACCTGTCATGCCATATAATGGCCAGCTGTGCAGAACCCCTAGACCACCTAAGGCTTCTGATGTTGGTATTTCAGGCACAACCTCTAACCCCGCCTTGCATATATTTGTGCCTCTCAGCCACTGTGAGCACCACCTAAGCCAAAGGAATCCCCTGTGGACAGCACGTCGTTCAAGTTCTGTGTCACTTCATAGTCACAGAGTGTGTTCTCAGTGGCTGTGGAGGGATGGGGAATGAGGGATGTGGAGGGACACATTTCTCTTTGGAGAAAGGACAGGCCCAAACACTGGCAATAAGGGACGTCTCATTCTCTGTGTGGGCCACTGGAAATTTCAGTGGTCTTCCTCTTCTTCCCCCTCCTCCTCCTCATCTTGCTCTACCTCTTGCAAAGCCCTGGGACAAGACACAGAGCAGTGTTCCATGTGGCTCCCCAAACCCCAGCTGGGCTCATTCTTCCATGATAGCCAGGCAGGTTATGCAGGGTGTTGAAGTGATCCCAGCTGCCTTGCAAGCCCGTGCCTCTGCTACCATGTCCACCACAGTCGCATTTTGAGCTCCTGTGCTCCTGGCAGTCTGCCCCCATTATGCAGACACTTGTGCTTCTGCTCTCGTTGACCTACTCTCTTGCCGCTGGATGCCAGCACAGCCAGAATGTCCACCAACCGCACCAGACCCAGCACAATCCCAGTGTATCTGCTAGGCAGACAGCCCAGGCTTTGACAATGCTCCCAGCCATGCTGGGATGCTGATGGCCGATGTGAAACCCACTTGCACCAGAGTAAAACCCTTTGTGTCAAGCAGAGGCAGAAGTGGGTGAATCCTGGAAGCCTGGCTGCAAGAGGGTTGACCCGCCAGCTGTTATGGCAAAGGGGAAGGATTTGCAGCATTCAAACCTCCCACCTATGTGATACATGTGTAGGGGTCCCCTGCAGGGCTCGGGTGAGGGGACATCTCCTGCCTGGAGGAGGTCTGCTGCCATACTGATTCCAGCTTCCCAGCCTCCCAGCCTCCAACACAACGGAATGCTCATTCTCCAGTCCCTGGTCTATGCACCCCACTTCTGCAATGGTCCTCTTGAATCTGACATTCTTCCTGGGAGAGTTCAGCAGGGGATTGAGCCACAGGTCATTACAGATTATCTGGGTGGAGGGTTGGGGAGGAGGTCCGGCCAGCCAAGAGGTGTTAAGCTCACCTGAGACTCCTGGCAGGCACCTTGCCCACTGTACTCATAGAGCAGCAGAGCAGCAGCCCACTTCACCGGTACTGGGCCTGGGGACCTCACCAGCCTCAGACGCCAAGCTTTCTGAGGCCAGCCAATGATCCAGAGTCGAGTGAGCTGATGTGAAGATTTGAGCCCTCCAGAAAATATTTCTCTTTCCTGATATTTTACAGTAAACAAATATATGAAGCTATAGTGCCCTGAGACTGTGATGTGTATTGGAGCATAATAGTTTCTGTAATGTCCTTTTAATTTTGCCAGTGTAGTCTTATTTTAAGCTTTTTTTTATTGTTGCTTATATTGTATTATGTAGTACAGTTTTATAGGCGATGGGGATTCCCCCCACCCCTCCCATACCCCTCCCCCCATGGTGGATTCCTCCACCTCGTTGCATAACCATAGTTCAAGTTCAGTTGAGATTCATTGCTTGCAAACACATGCCTAGCATAAAGTTCAGCGTCTTATTGTCCAGATAAGTTCAGTGGCCTCTTGGGGAGACCTTATATGGTCTGAAGATAGGTCTAACAGAGTAAAGATCCGGTCAGTTAAAAGCCCCAACAAGGCCTCAGTATCAATATACCACATTATGGAATTAATTGACATAGTATTGGGTAAACAATATGTTAAAAATAATGCAAGTTCCATTCTTCGAAACATCTGGGTTGAGACAGTATCAATGACAGGTTCAAAAAATAACAAACAACCAAACAAAAAATTACAGGTTAAATCAAGGCAAACATGTGGTATCTAATCTTTTGGGATTCGCTCAATTCCCTTAGCATTATAGTTTCCAGTTGTGCCCATTTAGCCACAAAGAACTGCATTTTGTTTTTTTTTTTAATAGCTGAGTAGTATTCCATGGAGTAGATGAACCAAAGCTTTCTTATCCAATCTTCTGCTGATAAATAAGAGGGAGCAGCAACAAGTGTGATGTGTAGTAGCTGTTTTCATACTATATAGTGAGACATGCAAAGTAACATAAATTGCTTTACACGTGATTACATAGTCATCATGCTGCCAAATTGAATTTTTGTTTGTAATGCATATATTATCTTAATAACATCAATATATTTGGCCAATTTATTCAATTATTTTATTCACTTTTGTAACTCATTTTCAGATAAATATTCTGTAGCTCTCATCAGATTGTCTTTTGAAAAAATCTTTTTGATTGGTGGAATGTTTAATTCTTATGTGTGAATTGCAGGGGATGCATGTTCAGTAGTATCAAGATGAAACTAACGAACTGCCTGTAACAAGCATTAAGAGCATTAATGACTCTATTCTTCTGACAAAGTTGGATTCCCTGTGATGAGGGACATCTGAGTCATCCACTTTATATACTTCCTGTGGAATGCCCTGTTAATAAAAGTTGGGATGTGACTTTTACCTAAAGAGCAATAGGTTTTTTGTACAAAGCAGCTGTGCTTTGTGTCTTTTTTATATATCTGAAAGTACTATAAACATTCAACTAAACCTTAACTCCCTATATCTGCTTCCATCCCCATAATTCCAACATCACTGAATTCTTCCATAGTTGTGAGAGTCTTTATCTATTTTTATTACAAAGTCAGATATACAGAGAGGAGGAGAGACACAGAGGAATATCTTCTATCCAATGATTCACTTTCCAAGTGACCACAATCGCTGGTGCTATGCTGTTAGAATGTGGTGAAATGCTATTTTTGGGCAGTGTGATGTTCCTTTGTGTAGAGAAAACTGCTATTTGCTAGGCCAGGAGGCGCATGGACCTTGGGAGAATTCAGCTTTAGTGATAAATCTATTCTTTCCTATCCTGCAACTTTGTGAACCCAAGAGCAAGGGGAAAGGGCACAATTCTTCTCCAGTTCCAGGAGCAGGAGGAAGATAAGGGCGTAAGAATGGATGAGCCAATCAGATAATGGGTATGGTAACAGAACAGGCTGCCTGTGCCTGAAGACCATAAAGATGAACATGTCTAGGGTTGTTACTTTTGATGTATTTCCCAGCACAAAAGGGCCTATACAAGCTTCAGTCTTGGGCTACTGGGGGTCTGACCACCCGGCTTGGCTGGCCTGTGTGCCCCAAGTGTGGTCTGGCGCAATAAACTCTTTTTGCAGTTTGCATTGCCAATGAGACTCTTTGTTGTTCTCTAGGGGGTTGACTAGCTTGCACCCTGACATCCGGGGCTTTAGCCTGAACTCTAACAATGCCAATTCAGAGCCAGGAGCCAGGAACTTCCTCCAGGTCTCCATGTGGGTGCAGATCCCAAAGCATTGGGTCATCATTGACTGCCTTCCCAGGCCAGAAGCAGAGAGCTGGATGGAAAGTGGGGCTGCTGGGATGAGAACCGGCACCATATGGGATCCTGGCATGTTCAAGGAGAGGACTTCTTCGGCTAAGCCATGAAGCTGGGCCCCATTTTTAAGATTCTAAAAGCCAAAAATGTTTAGTCCAGGATGCTGTACTGGAAAGAGCTTACTTTTATGTTTGAAATTGAGATAAACATTCTTCTGTAGTAAAGAAAGCTTGAAACAATTTAGTTCTTATAGTTAAAGATGTATTTTTGACAGAGAAAATGAATAATGCCCACCAAAACCAAAGGCAAATGTGAAGAACATCCCAATAAAATAACAACAGAATACAACCCATTGCTAAAATAACAAGACATATGACCACCCATACTATTAACCCTGAAAGTAAGTAGCTTAAACTTAATCAAACGTCATAGATTAGTAGACTGGATAAAAAAGAAAACAAAAAAAAAAAAAACGGATTTTTTGTTGTACAGGAGTTACATTTCATCAACAAAGATCAATGGAAATGATATTACATGGATGTTGATTTTTTTTATTAGTTTTGTCTCTACTAAATATTTTGTTCTGACTAAATTACCAATAAATCATAGATCATATGACAGCATCATTTTGTTCAAGAAGGCTTTTGATTTTCTTTTGCATTTCTTCAGTGACCCATTGGTCACTTATTAGCATGTTATTTAATTTCATGCTGTTGTTAATTTCTTTTTTTTTTCCTTCCTGTTGTTAATTTTGTTTTGTGACTTTTCATTTAAGTGGATGTATGTGTGTAATGAGAGACTGTGTAATGGAGTTTAACGTACCAAGATGTGAGGATGCAATGTAATATACATCTACAATTACAGACTAAAAATGCACTCCCAATGAAACTGCTTACATATCTTGAAAATAGGATGCTGGACTCTGCCCTTGTCCATCCCTACAATTATAGACATATGATTGGGTATGAAGAACTATAATTTAGTGATAATATTGGGGAAATCACTACAGGGTAGCAGGTTACTAGGGAAGGGATAAGGAAAATCCCAGGGCCTATGGAACTGTATGATAAAATGATAATTACACTGCTAATAAAAAGCATTTTTCTAAAAAAATAATTCTTTTCACTCTCAAACCAATTGTTATTTCAATATATACATTTTCAGCACTGAACAACACACACTGGCTAACATGCACTGGCTAGATCAATTAAGTTCCATGTTGTTTCCAAGTAACAGATATTTTAACCATGGGACGAATATAGTAACCACAAATACAGTATTTTAGACATAAGCCTATTTGAATAACATATCCAGTAAATTAGGTTTCTATATTTTGGGTTGTATCTTTGACACCTAAGCCGTCATCCTTATTTCCCTTCCCTTGAGATCTCCTCTCTTGGAATTCATGGGCTTCAGGCAGCTATGTGCAGGATAATTGTCTGTCCTTTTCTTTCTTTGACACAGTGCACTTCCTTTCAGCAGGCAATCCTGGAAGCCACGATTTCTCTATCAGCATCTTTTACTAATGTTAAATATAAAGTCAGACTAGTATCCGTGTCTGAGCAGACTGCTGTCTCCAAGCTTTATATGTGATCAGATTTCTGCTGCTATCATTTGTGGGGTGAACCAGCAGAGAGGAAGATCTCACTGTCTCTGATTCTCTGTGAAATCTGATATTTTAATAAAATAACCATATCTTTTAAAAATAGCAAATTGAAATTACATGTTCATAGTTTATGACCTATCATCAATTCCGAAGGCACTTCTATCAGGACAGAGAAAAAAGAAGTGTATTTACTGAGAAAACATTCTTTGAAAGCAATTGAAATCTGTAAATGATATCAGAAGAAAGGGGGTCCAAGTAGCAATTAATCAATAAAGAGTTATTTTTCAGCTAAGGTCATAACATAAAAGAGTGCATGAGAGCCTGTTATACTTATAGCTTGTAAACAATTGTTACTCAGTGCCTGAAGCAATGACCTAGAGACTAGGATTTTATATGAGTGCTGGTTCTAATCCCGGTAGTTCCACTTCCCATCCAGCTCCCTGCTCGTGGCCTAGGAAAGCACTCAACTACAGCCCAAAGCCCTGGAACTCTATCTGCATGGGAGACCTGCAAGAAGTTCCTGGCTCCTGGTTTTGATCGGTGCAGCTCTGGCCATTGTGGTGTCTTGGGGAGTGAATCATTGGACGGAAATCTTCCTCTCTGTCTCTTCTCCTCTCTGTATGTCTGCCTTTGCAATAAAAATGGATAAATCTTCAAACAACAACAACAACAAAAACAGCAGCTCTTTGTAACATTCATGATCTGCTTTATTAAAAAAACAGGTTCCTCAGTTTTTGAGGAAAAAAAGATAATAATTTCAGTATAAATTATAGAAATATTTTAGAACTATTAAAAGAAATCCATATTATCATTTGTGAAAGGGTAGAAAGAGGAAGCTGTTCCATTTACTGTCTTTTGGCATGAAAATGATTTGATTGTCAATCTTAGCTGTTATGATTGGATCTGCTATGGACATGTAGGTGTATGTCTCATATGCTGGTTTACATTTAGGATAAAGACACGTGGCGAGATGGTCTGCAATACACTGGATACAAGAGTCCATGTAATAATATTCCAATAGTCATTGTGAATATTTTATGATACTACCAAAATAGGGCCTGGCGCGGTGGGGCAAGTGGTTAAGGTCCTCACCTTGCACGCCCGGGATCCCATATGGGTGCTGGTTCTAATCCCGGCAGCCCCGCTTCCCTTCCAGCTCCCTGTCTGTGGCCCGGGAAAGCAGTTGAGGACAGCCCAAGGCTTTGGGACCCTGCACCCGCGTGGGAGACCCAGAAGAGGCTCCTGGCTTTAGATCGGCATGGCGTCGACTGTTGCGCTCACTTGGGGAGTGAATCATCTGACGGAAGATCTTCCTCTCTGTCTCTCCTCTCTGTGTATCTGCCTTTCCAATTAAAAAAATAATAATAAAAATAAATATTCAAAAAAATGATACTAGCAAAATAGCAAATCATAATTTAATGGTTCACCTTCTCTTAGTTTTGTTGCTATTTGTTTCTATGTTTTGCCTTTAGAAGATAGCTTTTGTAACTAAAGGAGGAGTTGAGAAATTGGCTAAAAATTGGTTTTATTGATTTGCATCTCCCAAATGTCTAGACAACTTGGTTTTACTGTTGTGTTAGCCATTCACATTTCATCATTTCAAATGTTTGTGTCAGTGTCTTTTGCCACTTCTTAAACTGAATGTTTGTCCCACTGTTTTTGACTTACCTGAGCTTTTATATTTTATGGATATTAACACATGGTCAAATATATAATTATCTAGGCTTTTCTGATATCTGTTTGCACCTTTACATTCTGCAAGTATTCTTTGTGTTGTAAAAATTTGTCATTTTGATGTGATCAAGCTTTTTAAAATTTTTATTGCCTGTATTTCTGATGTTTTCCATATAAGTCTTGAGTTTTACACAGTCACCAGTATTTTTCTCTAGGACTTTGATGCCATCAGGTTGTAGATCTGGCTCATTGATAAATACTATGATGACTTTTGCAGTCGTGGGTGCTCTGATTTAGTGCTTCTGAAAATTAGGATCAAGTTTTCTAAGGCTTGTGGAAAAGTCAATTCTTTCTCCCTCAATGAATGCAATACACTGTTGAATGATCACATTTTGTTAGATGTGTGTATTTGTTGCTTGTAACATCTCTTCTGCTCTACTGATTGTGGTCTATTTTTACTCTGTGAACCCAGTGTTTTGATTGTTACAGCTGGATTCTGTACTGTGATGTCCCCAAATACATTTTTGTGATTGAACCTTGTATTAGCTGGTTGTTTTGTCCATATTCCCTAAAGATTTTAGAGTTTATGACTGTACATGTGACAAGAATATCTCAGGCAATAAAGTGGAAACTCCTTTAAACTAAATTTGCTTGTGGTGTGGTTCAAAAAATAACAAACAACCAAACAAAAAATTACAGGTTAAATCAAGGCAAACATGTGGTATCTAATCTTTTGGGATTCACTCATTTCCCTTAGCATTATACTTTCCAGCTGGGTCCATTTAGCCACAAAGAACTGCATTTTGTTTTTTTTTTAATAGCTGAGTAGTATTCCATGGAGTAGATGAACCAATGCTTTCTTATCCAATCTTCTGCTGATGGGCATTTCGGTTGCTTCCATGTTTTTGCAATTACTGATTGTGCTGCAATGAACATAGGGATGCATGTTGGTTTGTCGTAAAACAGGTGTTTTGGGTATATTCATAGGAGTGAAATTGCTGGGTCATATGGTATGCAGAGTTTGAGTTGTTTGAGTGTTCTCCAGACTGATTTCCATAAAGGCTGTACCAATTTTCAGCTCCACCAGCAGTGGAGTAGGGTTCCCTTTTCCCTGCATCCTCGCCAGCAAGCGTCGTTGGTGTTCTTGTTTATGTGGGCCAATCTAACTGGTGTTAGGTGTTACCTCATGGATGTCTTAATTTGGATTTCCCTTATTGCCAGGGAACTGGAACATTTTTTCATATGTTTGTTTGCCATTTGGACTTGCTCCTTTGTGAAAACTTTGCCCATTTCCCGTGCCCATTTCTTGAGTGGCTTGTTTGTTTTGGTTTTTTGGTTGTTTTGAAGTTCTTTGTATATCCTGGAAATTAGCCCCCTATCGCCTATATAGTGTGCAAAGATCTTCTCCCACTCTGTGGGTTGTTTTTTTTTTTTTTTTTTTTTTTACTTTGTTGATTGATTTCCTTGCTGTGCAGAAACTTCTTAATTTGATGAGGTCCCATTTGTTTATTCTGTTCTCAACTGCTATTGCTTTTGGTGTCCTTCTTAGAAAGTCGGGACCTACTCCTAGGTCTTGCAGGGTATTTCCTACATTTTCTTGTAAGAGTTTGAAGGTTTCTGGATGTAGGTTTAGGTCTTTTATCCATGTAGATTGGATCTTAGTGTATGGTGATAGATGCAGGTCTATCTTTTTTTGTGTGTGCAGGCTATCAGCCAGTTTTCCCAACAACATTTACTAAAGAGGCCTTCCCACTTGCTTGGACTGTCATTGGTCTTTTTGTCGAAGATTAATTGGCTGTATCTGTGTGGGTTCCCTTTTGGTGCTTCTATTCTATTCCATTGATCTTCCTTTCTGTCTTTGTGCCAGTACCAGGCTGTTTTGATAACCACTGCTCTATAGTATGTCCAGAGGTCCGGGATTGTGATTCCCCCTGCTAACTTCTTATTCCTCAGGATGGTTCTAGCTATTCGTGGTTTTTTGTGCTTCCAGATGAACTTTTGAATCATTGTATCCAGTTCCGTGAAGAATGTTTGGGGCAATTTGATTGGAATTGCGCTGAAAATGTATATTGCTTGTGGTAGTATAGACATTTTAATGATATTGATTTTGCCTATCCAGGAGCATGGGATGTTATTCTATCTTTTGAGGTCTTGTTCAATTTCCTTTTTAAATAGTTTGTAGTTTTCTTCGAATAGGTCTCCTACGCTTTTGGTTAGATTTATTCCCAGATACTTCATACTTCTCTCTGCTGTTTTGAATGGTATCCTGTTGGTTAGGTCTTCTTCCATCTTGGTGTTATTTGCGTACACTATGGCTGTTGATTTTCATTCATTAATTTTGTACCCTGCCACTCTGCCAAATTCTCGTATAAGTTCTAGTAGTTTCTGTATTGAGTCTCCTGGTTTTTCTATGTATAGAATTATGTCATCTGCATATAGTGAAAGCGTGACTTCTTCATTTCCTATACGTATGCCTTTGATTTCTGTTTCTTGTCTTATGGCCTCTGCAAGTACCTCTAGGACTATGTTGAATAGCAGTGGTGATAGCGGGCATCCTTGTCTTGTTCCAGATCTCAATGGGAAGGGTTCTAGCTTTTCTCCATTCAGTATGATACTGGCATTGGGTTTTTCATAAATTGCTTTAATTATGTTGTGGATTTTCCCATCTATGCCTACTTTTGCTAGAGTTTTCAGCATGAAGAGGTGTTGGATTTTGTCGAAAGCTTTTTCTGCATCTATTGAAACTATTATGTGGTTCTTGTTATCAGTTTTTGGATGTGGTTTATAACATTTATGGATTTCCGAATGTTGTACCATCCCTGCATTCCAGGAACAAATCTTACTTGATCCGGATGAATGATCTGTCTGATGATTTTTTGAATTCTATTGGCTAGGATTTTGCTGAGAATTTTAGCATCAATGTTTATCAGAGAAATAGGTCTGTAGTTTTCCTTCTCTGATGGTTCTCTGTCCGGTTTTGGGATTAAGGTGATGTTGGCTTCATAGAATGAGTTTGGAAGGGTTGCTTCCTTCTCTATTGTTTTGAAGAGCTTGTAGAGGATTGGGGTTAGTTCTGTTCGGAATGTTTTGTAGAATTCTGTAGTGAAGCCGTCTGGGCCTGGGCTTTTTTTTTGTTGGGAGATCCTTGATGACTGCTTCAATCTCTGCCTCAGTTATGGGTTTATTTAATTCTTCAGTTGCCTCTGGACTGAGTTTTGGTAAGTGGTGAGAGTCCAAAAACTTTTCCATTTCTTGGTGATCCTCAAATTTGTGGGAGTACAGTTCTTTGTAGTAATTTCTAATTATTTTCTTAATGGTTGCAGTGTCTGTTGTTATGTTGCCTTTGTCATCTTTAATGCTATTGATTCTCACTTTCTCTTGTTTTTTTTTTTTTTTTTTTTTTTTTTTTTTTTTTTTTTTGGTCAATCGGGCCAGTGGAGTGTCTATTTTGTTTATTTTCTCAAAAAACCAACTTTTTGATTTGTTGATTTTATGTATAGTTTTTTTTATTTCTATTTGGTTTATCTCCTCCCTTGTTTTGATGATTTCTTGTTTCCTATTGTGCGCGGGACTCTTCTGCTGCTGTTTTTCCAGATCCTGGAGGTGTGTGGTTAGTTCCTGTATTTGGCGTCTTTCTTGGGCCTTGACATGCGCTCCGATTGCGATGAATCTACCTCGTAGCACTGCTTTGGCGGTGTCCCACAAGTTTTGGAATGTTGTATCAGAGTTTTCATTGGTTTCCATAAATTTTTTTATCTCATCTTTAATTTCTTTTCTGACCCATTGTTCGTTTAATAGCATATTGTTCAATTTCCAAGAGTGCCTATATTTCCTGGGGAGTTTTGAGTTGTTGATTTCCAGTTTCATCCCATGGTGGTCTGAGAGGATACATGGTATGATACTAATGTTTTGGAAGTTATTTAGATTCGCTTTATATCCTATCATGTGGTCGATTCTGGAGAAGGTGCCATGCACCACTGAGAAAAATGTATAATCTGTGGCTTTAGGATAAAATGTTCTATATATATCTACTAAGTCCAGTTGTTCTATTGTTTGTATGAGCTCTGTTGTTTCTTTGTTGAGTTTTTCTTTCGTAGACCGGTCCATTGTGTTAGAGGCATGTTGAGTTCGCCTAAAAGAATTGTGCGGGTATCTATGTCTTCCCTTAAGTCTGTAAGTAATTGCTTTATGTAATTAGGTGCATTAATATTCGGTGCATAAACATTAATGATGGTGATTGCTTCTTGATGGATCATTCCTTTCACCAGTATAAAATGGCCTTCCTTGTCTGTTTTGATGTTAGTTAGATTGAAATCTATTTCGTCTGAAATTAGGATAGCTACCCCAGCTTTTTTTTCACGTCTATTGGCGTGAAATATCTTTTTCCATCCCTTCACTTTCAGTTTGTTCGCATCCTTTCTGGTTAGATGTGTTTCTTGTAGGCAACAGATGGTTGGGTCTTGTTTGATGATCCATTCTATTAATCTCTGTCTTTTGATTGGTGAATTTAGATCATTTGTGTTGAGAGTTAGAATTGAGAAGTTGCAATTTTGCCCGGCATGCGATTGTGTTTTGTGTGTGTTGTTGTCTGTGTAATTGCCTTGTTTGTGCGAGCTTTAGTTTGGAGACCTTCTTATTTGCCAACTTTGTTTGTGATTTGCCTCCTTTTTATCCGAGACTAGTGCATTTCTAAGAAGGCTTTGCAGAGCTGGTTTTGTGTAAACATATTCTTCTAGTTTTTCTTTGCTATGGAAGTATCTGATTTCGTTCTCATATACAAATGAGTTCTTTGCTGGGTAGATTATTCTTGGTTGACAGTTGTTTTGTTTCAGGACTTGGAAGATCTTTGTCCATTCTCTCCTTGCTTGTAGGGTCTCTTCGGAGAAGTCAGCTGTGATTCTGATGGATTTTCCCCTGTATGTGATCTTTTCTCTACTTCGTACTTGTCTCAGGATTCCTTCTTTGTCTTCATTGGAGTAGAACTTGAGCACTGTGTGTCTGGGTGAAGATCTCTTTGGATCATGTCTGTTGGGAGTTCTCTGTCCATCTTGTATGTGGGGTGGTTTCGTGATCCAAGTGTTTTGGAAGTTTTCCTGTATAATTTCATCAAGCACTGCTTGTATTCCTGATTCTTTTTCTACTCCCTCGGGGAGGCCGATGATCCGAATATTCAATTTTCTAAGGTAATCCTTCATTTCTTGCATCATTTTATTAGTTTCACTGAGGCTTGTCTCCAGCTGTTTAATTCGCTGGGCACCTTCATTTTGTATGTATTCTGTTTCAGAGATCCTTTCCTCTGCCACATTTATTCTGTTGCTGCAGGCGGGACCGCCCACCCCACCTGGCGCAGCATTCAGAGTCCTCCTGGTGCTGTTGCCCACCCACAGGATATCAGGGTGTGGGGGATTCCAGACCCTCACCAGCAGCCTCTGTGCACTGAGATGCACTGGCCCACTCAGCACAGAAATATCTGGAGCGCATTCCCCCGTGTTTTCTCAGCCCCCAAGAACACTGTGCGCTGCTCCCAGGGCACAGACCTGGCAGTTTCAAGGTGCTTGCCCTGTATTCTCAGAGGCTGGAGCTTCTGCTGCCCCTGCATGGGGAAGGGTAGAAGGAGCACCCTAGGGGGTTGGAATGCAGAGTCTGTTATCCCTTCCTTTGCTCACCGCACTCTGGCTGTTGCAGTCTGCTTCTGCTGGTGTTGAAGACCTCTGCCGGTGAGGATCCCTCCTGATTTCCTTGTCTCTGGGTCGGCAGCGTCTCTCATCGGGCCATTCTCAAAGGTGACTCAGCAGGTCTGGAACGGGATGTCTGCTTCTCTGCCCCTATTTTGTTTCGTTCTCGTTGTTCTTCTGAGTTGTGTGGATCTTTTTGGCTCCACACTGTCCAGGGAACTTCACGCACCTCTCCCTGCGGTTTTTTGCTGTTCCTCTTTGCTGCTTCTGTAGCGCTCTATCCCTCTCTCACTGGACGCTCCCTCACAGCCTTCCTCCTATGTCGGCCATCTTAACTCCTCTCCGAAACTGTCTCTAATAAATGAATGGAATGGGCTATATAAGCACTGTCTGTATACAAATTAAAAGTGGCTGTTGGAAATTTTTAAAAACTTGAAGCACAGCAAACAATTCAACTAATTGAGCAGACACATAAGGGGATATTATTGGGGAAGATTGGCCTTGAAAGACATAAACAGCCATTCCATTTGAAAAAGCATCTGTAAAAAAAATGTAATTCCTTCTTTCAGGGAGCTATTTCAGGTGACTTTGGGGAAAACTAAGGAATGATTCCTCACAAATTGTATTAAAGGGTCATTTGGATAATAGTTATTTATGGAGGCAGCAAATGATGCATAAGCAACCTCCAATTCACTGTTAAATTGGAGTAGCCAATTTTTCTGCTCTGAGGTATAAGGCACAATGATGGTATCTGGATCTTTTCCAAAATATTGTATGGCTAATTTTCTTGCCTTTAAAATTAAGGCAGTTATGGGGGAATAATAGGTGGCAAGAACCTTAACCGGATTTGACTGTAGGGGCATCCATATTAGGGGGTGTCCTGAAGGGTACTTATCCATTCCCTTTTGCCAAAAACACTCCTGGGGTGGGCGGGCATGCACCGTGGCACATGCAATAAAACTTAAAGGGAAATGGAGATCATATTGAAAAATAATTTGGCAGGACATGGCATAACTTATTATCTTAATAGACTCTTTCGCTGCTGATGTAAGGATGTGATATGAAAAGGAATGAGGGTCTCCAATCAAATCATGAAGGAGCAAAAGAATTTCAGGTGCAATCTTTAAATATAGCCTTAGGAATTGTAAATTACTTAAAAGAGATTGAAAGTCATGGAGGGTTTTGAGGGCAGATCAATCAAGACTAATTTTGGGTGTATGAATTTTCCCTTGATTTTACTGATATTCTAAAATATTACAAGGATCTTTGACTTGAACTTTTTCAGTAGCTATTAATAATCCATTATTTTGAAGAGCAAACAGCATCTTTTCAAAACATTAAAATGTGGCTGACCCGGTGGGCGCTGCACTCAAGATATCATCCATATAATGTAAGATATAAATTTCAGGCCATTTATTGCTGAATGGTTTAAGGGTTTGAGCAACATATTTTGAAGCCAGGATAGGACCATTTGCCATGCCTTGAGGAATGACTTGCCACTGATAGTGGTCCATGTGTCCCTGGAAATTTATTTGAGGAACGCAAAAGGCAAAGTGTAGACAGTCATCCGGATGCAAGTGGATGCTAAAAGAGCAAGCTTTAAGATCAATAACTGTTTTAAATAAATTGCTGGGTATTGCTATGGGGGCCAGGAGGCCATGTTGTAAGGCTCCCATAGGCACTATGGCTTTATTAAGGATTTTTATATCCTGTAATAATCTCCACTTCCCAGACTTTTTCTTGATAACAAATATGGGAGTATTCCATGTGGAGGAAGATGGCTCAATATGTCCTGCAGCGAGCTGTTCCTGCACCAGCTCTTTGGTCGCAGTAAGTTTCTCTTGATTCAGTGGCCACTGATCAACCCAGATAGGCACACTAGCATTCCATGAGATTTTGTCAGCATGTTTGTATGGGGCAGGATTAACAGTGGTCGCTAGGAGAAATTCTGCATACTCTCACCGGATGAAATTGAAAAGCCAAGCGTATTTTATCAGATTTCAGGGTGACTTGTATAGGCTGTTTGATTCCTTGAGACTGCTTTCCCAAGTCCTGGCCAGGGAAGAAACCTTGTTCAAGCATCTGTTTTGTAATAACTTCATTAGGACTACACATGATAACATTCATTTGAGAGAGAATATCTCTCCCCCAAAGATTAACAGGCAATTCTGAAACAACATATAATGTTTAATGCTTGAATTCCCCTCTAGATCGATCCACGTTAAGGCTTGGGAGCTTACTAGGGGGGCTATTAGCCTGTTCAATGCCTTGAAGATGGGTGACTGAATTTGTCAAGGGCCAGGCCTTTGGCCAAAACTTTGAAGAAATTACCACAGCATCAGCCCGGGAATCAAGAAGCCTGTAAAGGCTTTGCCATTTAACTTAAGAGTAAGGGTTGGCTGAGTATGAGGAGAATTTTTACCTGCCCCAAAACCTCGGCTACGCTTGTTTCATTACTCTTTCAAGAAGATTGATAGTAAGGATTGGAAAACTAGGAGAAAACTGGCAAAAGAATTAATTGTGCCAATGGGAAACATGTGGTGATAACTAAACACCTTCAAAAATTCTGGCGATAACTTTGAATTCTCCAGTAAATGTTGGCTAAGTTGGGGTAGGAATTATATGAAGGCCCTTGTTTGCCAGTGTAAATCGGTGCACTATTAAGCCAAATGTATTAAGAGGGAGAGGCCCAAAAGCGACCTGTGGATCTAGCCTATACACCATCCTACAGTTTTAATATTGTGCTGGTAGAGGAGCAGAGGGAGAATTCTGGGCTTCCTTTTTGGGCTCTCCGTAATTTGGAAACGCATTTTCTGTCTGAGCTACTGAGTGAGGTTGGTAGACAGTTTGGGAGGGCATGAGCCTCACACCCCCAGGGTTCATCCAAGACAAGGGGGCTGCGAACTGCCCCCATTGGGAGTTTTCTGAATGATGGGGAGTGAGAGGACACCCTGGGAGGTTAATATGAGAGCAGCTTTCTTTAAACCAAGGCGGCCTTTGTGGAAGTGAAGACATAAAGTTGTTGGAAATCCTTTGGGAGCTATCTGAGGAGGCATTTGGGGCCCAATAGGGCCTCTCTTTTGAGGGCATTCTCTCTGAAAATGGCTAGGTTGCTTACAGTTAGAGTAAATCTGAGATGTATTATCAGCACCTGCTTTTTACAGGGCTATGCCTTTGGCAAGGCGATTGCTATTAGCTGCTGAACAGAGGCGAACATATTCTGCCAAAGTCTTGTTATGATGATGTTTAAGAATATCTTGGCATGTGGCATTAGCATTTTCAAAAGCAAGTTGTTTAAGAAATGGTCTATCTAATTCCTGGGTACAAAATATATGTTCTGCTGCCTCTGTAAAGCGATTTATAAAGGAGGTGTAGAGCTCATCTGAATCCTGTATAATTTCAGTAAGTGTAGATGATGAACCCACATTATCAGGCAATATTTTCCAAGCCATTAGACAAGCCTGGTGGATCTGAGAGAGCAGCCCAGTAGGATATTGCACCTGTGCTTCTAAGGTATTTAAAGTGATCTTTTCCCAGGATTCGTCTGGCTGTCCAGTCATGGGATTCAGGATGCTAACAATTTTTTGCCTCTATCTCTTGAGCTGCATCAGCCACCTCGGATTTCCACAAAACAAAATCTCCTCTAGAATGAGTGGCTTTAGATAACTGCATAAACTCCTTAATTGTCAACCAACTATCAGTATATGATTCTAGTAGTGCTAAGGTAAAAGGGGCAACTGGACCATATGAGGTAACTGCTGCTTTCAGTCTCTCCAAGATCTTCACATCCATGGGTTGATAAACATAAGGTGAATGGGAAGAATGCCTGCGTGCCTAAAAATTTTGTGTGCCCGAACACCACTTATGAAATCTCCTGCCTCAATGCCCCTTTGGGTGTCTGGCTCCTGGCTTTCTGACTGAACTTCAGCCTCTATGCTGCCCTCACTTTTTTTCTCTATGCTTCTAGGTGGGCTCTGTTCCCATGGAAAAGAAGAACCCCTAGGGATTCTAGTTCCCCTACGGAGGAATAATGCAAAGGCTAGAACTTTTGAATTAATATCTCCTTTTGGTTTAAATTTAAGATTTACCAATCTGCTTTCTAATACCTGTAATTCTTCTGTGAGCTCAACCTGATCTTCTCTGGCTTCCATCATTTAGCATAGAGTGGTGACTTCATGTACCATTTCTCAGAGCTCAGAAACAGTTGGGGACTGATTATAAGGCAGTGGAGGGGAGAACAATGGCATTAGCCTCTCCTCCTGGGCACCTGGCAGCAAGGCATTAAGCAAATTTGGTGGGTGATGATGATCAAATTCATATCCGGCTGCCTCATCCTCCAGAGAAGCCTCCTCAGAAGGAGAAAGGCTGTCAGGGGGAGGGCCACAAATGGTGGTGAGTAATGGGTAGAGGCACTGTGGCTGTTTCTGTACTTGAGAGTGCTCATCTGCGGGGGTGGATTGTGGACAATCAGGGGGCTTAATCTTGGACTCTGTTTCCATATTTATAATGACAGAGGATGTGTGAGACTTATGAGCCTCAACTTCAGTCATCATAGGCAAGGAAGCAGGCTAGGGGATTGACAGCCACTCTTTCTAAGTGACTGTTCTCAGACACTAGACACTGCATCTCTGACCATTGAGACATAGCCTTCAAAACATAAACCATGGTCCAATAACTAAGAGCAGTTACAGGGATCTTTTCAAGCCCCAAAACATCTTTGAAACAATCACCAATCCCACCCCAAGTTCTCTCACCATTACAGCCTTCCTGTGGATACCATGCACAGACATTAAAAACAAAATCTGGCCTGGCGTAGTGGCTCAAGTGGTTAAGGTTCCTGCCTTGCACGCCATGGATCCTATATGGGTGCCAGTTCTATCCCAGCAGCCCCACTTCCCTTCCAGCTCCCTGCCTGTGGCCCGGGAAAGCAGTCGAGCACGGCCCAAATCTTTGGGACCCTGCACTCACGTGGGAGACCTGGAACAGGCTCCTGGCTTTGGATTGGCATAGCATCGGCCGTTGCGCTCACTTGGGGAGTCACTCACTTGGGGAGTGAATCATCAGACGAAAGATCTTCCTCTCTGTCTCTCCTCTCTGTATGTCTGCCTTTCCAATAAATAAATAAAACTAAATCTTAAAAAAAAAAAAAACACAAAATCTAAAAACGCTTTAAAATCCTTTTTCTTTACCTGAATTATATGTGCCTTCAGTGAGTCTTTGAGAACCTGCAACAAAAAATTCTTATTGTGATAATGCTTGTCTCATGCATAAGTTTTATGCCACAAATGTTACCCTCGACACGAATTCCAGCAGATAAACCATGAAACTATTCACCTAGTGCTCAATTCACCACCACGAGTGGCCTCTTAACCATGATGGCTTGGCTTTCTCTGTCAGTGGTCTGCAGGCACCATGTTGGGCGTCAATTGTCCCTTCCAGCAGGACAGTCAAGGGTCGCAACCAACCTAGGAGAGAATGGAGGACAAGAGACAAGAAATGATAGTAAGAATGATAGTAAGACAGAATGTCTGTTAAAGCTGACCAAAGTTGTATTTTTTACACAAAGCTTTATAGCCTGCAAAACAGGATCTATGGATATGGGGAGAGAGGAAATAAGTTTGGAGTATTGGTTCCCAGACTGCCCTGTGCTCACAATAGGATGCCAGCAGACAGGGCATAAGCCCACATCCTGTCATGAGCACCAAGGGTGATTAGAGCAGGGTGAGTTGCTAAATGACTTGTAAACCACAGAGTATCTTTTTTTTTTTTTTTTCAAATGTAATATTATGGGGTTTATTTTGTGGAAATCAGTGAAGTAAGAATATTCACTTAATTTTAGAGAATTGTGAAACTTTAGACAGAGACCAATAAGGAAAGCTTAGAACAATCAGGAAAAAGTTAGCTTGGGCGACCATATACCTTACTAGTAGGACACAAAGATCAGTTACTCCACACTAAAGTACTGAAGATTTCTCTGCACACCCCTCCTCTTGCACTTTTCTAGCTGTTGGTTTTCATTGACATTTTTCTAATTTGAAAATGACTTCAATAGGAGTACATGACAGGATCCAAACAAATTTTCTAGAATGCTGAGGGTTTAACATTCCGGATTGGTTATGGATGTTTTATGGATGGCTAGTACAGCCAGAGAACTGTGAGGTCACAGACAGGCAGTAAATTGGGATGCTCCCTG
Source organism: Ochotona curzoniae (assembly GCF_017591425.1). Lineage (NCBI taxonomy): Eukaryota > Metazoa > Chordata > Mammalia > Lagomorpha > Ochotonidae > Ochotona > Ochotona curzoniae. Next base: position 124,432 of record NW_024465423.1, on the reverse strand, counting down.
TAGCTGGACAGCCACATTGGCTTAGTGAGTGAAGCAAGAGTGAGGGCTGAGGTCATGGTCCACCAAAGTTGCTGTGCTGTCACCTGCCTGTTGGTCAAACCCATCCACCTCCGTGCCGGTGAGCTTACTGTCATATGGAGCTCCACACCATCAGCGGCAGCTGGCTTCCCATCGTGTGGGCATCCAACGGCTAAAATGGCCCACCACCCACACACGCACCACCACATTCTGGAATTTGACAACTACTTGCTACTCCAGAAATCTGAGATCCAAGACAGCTTCTGCCATGTATCTGTCACCCATAGTTGGACCTCGCTAACCAGGGAGCCCACTTCATACAAGGGACAGTCCAAAAGCACTGCCAAAACATTATCATGGGTCCCTGTTCTACCTAGACAAATGTGGTCTCCACAGTGGCTCAAGGACTTCACATTGTTGCACAGGGCTATGGCCATTCTCTGCCCATGAGAATTTGAGATTCATGGCACCTTCTCCCATGTTTCTGTCCCTTATAGTTGTACCTCGCTGAGCATGGTGCCCACTTTGTGCAAAGGATATCCCAATGCGTTTTCCAACCATACCCTTTTGCACCCTTCTACCTTGATGAATGTTGTCTACTTAGTAGCTCTAGCTCTTTCGGTTTTGGCAAAGGTCTAGGCAAATCCTCTGCCTACATGACTCTTTAGAGAATGACAATGAAACCACAACAAGGGAGAAACATTTTCTGAGCATCACTACAGAAAAAGTCCTGGGCTTCAACACCATTTTCAGCATTGTGGGCCGGTTATGACCAGGCAGCTATTGCATGGATGGCTTGTATGGCATTGTGAAGTCATAGAGGGTAAGCCAATCAGGATGCTCTCTGTACCTGGACATCTGTATGGGCTTAGGTGAGGTAAGCAATAAGTTGCTAGGCTGTCACTTGTTTGTTGGTTCAACTCATCCAGCCCAATGCCTGTGAGCTTCTGGTGATCTGGAGCGCCACACCGCCTGTGGCAGCTGGCTTACAATCCGAGTGCATCAAACTGATACAAGAGCCCACCCTCCCGCACACACACTCACATAATCACCCCAACATGCCCCATTAACAACCGCTTGATACTCCAGGAATCTCAGATGCATGACAGCTTCTGCCATGTTTCTGTCAATAGCTCAATCTCACTGAACAGGGCGCTCATTTCATGTGAGGGACAGCAGCAACGCAATGTCAAATCGTTCTCTTGGGTCCCTGTAATACCTAGAAAATGTGGTCTCAATAGTCTCTCAAGAACTCCCCGTTGTGGCAAAGGGCTGTGACCATCCTCTGCCTATGTGACTGTAAAGAGAATGACAATGAAAACAAGGCAGAGAAATGCTTTCCTATTAACAGTGTTGCAAATTCCAGGGCTTTACTGTTTTCAGCATATTGGCACAGTCTAACTCACTAAACACCCAAACCTCATACACTCAAGGAGAACTGGCTTCCACGGAGCCAGGACAACTGCTCTGTTATGGCCTGTAGGGATATGTGTTTGGATGTTCGTGTGGAGGGGGCCGAGCATAGGGAATTTTGTGGGAACACCACAGAAAGCAGAGGTTGAGCCACTTGCCCACTTTCTGCAGTCTGCCAAAAGGGACCAGTCTTTTGCCATGGTTTTTCTAGAATTCTGAGGCTGGGGATTTGTGGGCCATTAATGACTCCGCAGCTGCTGGTTGACAGGTGCTACAGTCACAGTGACCTGTGAGGTCACAGAAGGGCAATCACAATATTCTCTGTACATGGACAACGGCATGGGAGCTCCTGATGACAGGAAGCTGGCAGGAAAGATGGTGGATGAGTTGGACCAACATCAGGTGACAGCACAGCAACTTTGGTGGACTGTGACTTCAGCCCTCACTCTTGCTTCACTCAACAAAGCCCATGCGGCTGTCCAGGAACAGAGAGCGTCATGATGGGCTGCCCCTCTGTGCCCTCACATGACTCTGTGGTTGTACAAGCTGTTCACTGGAAGTTGCCTGGTCATACAAAATAAGGAATGCTACTGCCTCAGAATTCCAGAAAACCATTGCGACAGACAGGCCCCTTTTGGCCTCATGCAGATTGCGGACAGGTGGGTCAAGCTGTGCTTTGTTTGGTCTTCACCAATGCCCCTCTTCCATCCAAAAACACGCCAACACTAGCACATCCCTATAGGTCCTACCAGAGAGTATGTCCAGCCTCCCAGAAAGCCAGCTGTCTGAGTGTATGGGTCTGGTGTATCTACCAAATGGGAGTGTACCAATATGTGTTGGAATGCCTCAGAAACTGGGGTGCTGGTACACATTCCACAACTGATTCCCATGCCCGTTCATGTGATGCTATCCCCTAATGGAAGATGATCCATATAATTTGACTTAGGTACGAAGATCCAAAATTATAGCCATAAATAGCAGCAAAGTAGAGATCGCCACCATAGAGCAATGGACAAATTGGATGCTAAAGGATCTTTTCTTTGCAAGCCAATGGGCCAGTACAGTAGGCCTGGGCCTTATCTTATTAATTATTCTTCTTTGAGGTCTGTGGTCGCTTCATCTTCGAGCACAGCAACAGCATCAGCAGCAACAGCAGTGGCTTCTGGTGCAAATTGTGCTTGCCCTTCACAACAGAAAATCCCCAGAAGTCTGGCTAGGCATGCTGGATGGGCAGCCAGAGATAGGTAAGTATCTGATATGGCTTAACCAACCTAAGACATTTGCCACGTTCTTAGCCACAAGGTTAACCCAAATGGGTAGGTGGAGTCTAAACTCGGAACACCTAAGATAGGCACGGTCCCTTGTATAATAAAAGAAGAAATCTGAGCTGTTGGGATATACAACATCCTGCCCTGTGATTGGCTCTTTGCTCTGATTGGTGTGCCTTGATGATCTTTAAGATGAATGGTTAGGATTGATATATAAAGCATACGCTTTAATGAGGGGGAGGGGTTTCTGTTTAATGGAATTAATGTACACAACCATTTTAATGAAGGTCTGAAAAATGCTCCTCTGAGATGCTCTACAGTGTCCTGTGATTCTTTCCACAGAATGAGAGACCCTGATAATACAACTGGCAAAGGTGGTGTGAAGATCAAGATGACAGTAAGCTCACAGGCACAGGGGGTGGATGAGTTGGACTAACCAGCAGGTGACAGCACAGCAAATTTGGTGGACCATCACCTCAGCCCTCACTCTTGTTTTACTCACCTAAGCCCATGAGGCTGTTCAGGAACAGGGAGCATCCTGATTGGCTGCCCCTCTGTGACCTCACAGGGCTCTGTGTCCATACCAGCTGTCCACTCAGCAGCTACCTGTCATAACCCACCAAGGATGCTACAGCTTCAGCATTGTAGAAAAGCCTTGGCAACAGACATGCCCCTTTATGCCAGGTGCAGAAAGCGGGCAGGTGGCTCAAGCTCTGCTTTCTTTGTTCTTTCCACCAGCTCCCCACAGCTCAAACCCACACCCCCCCCCCACAAACACACATGCACACAGGCCTAAGATTAAGGATTTCCATCTTCCGTGGAAGCCAGGTGTCTGTGAGTGTATGGGGCTTGGGTGTCTATTAAGTGGGATTGTGCCAATATGCTGAAAACACAGTGAAGCCCAGAGCTTTGCAATACTGTTACTAGGAAAGGGTTGCCCCTGGTTTGTTGTTATATTGGCAGCCAATTTAAATTCATGTATGCAGAGGATAGCCATAGCTCTGTGTCACAATGGGGATTCATTGAGCAACTATAAAGACCATATTCATCTGGGTAGATCAGGACCATGAGAATGGTTAGACATTGCATTGAGTATGTACCTTATATGAAGTGGGTGTCCTGCTCAGAGAGGTCTGTTAGAGTGTGAGCAAAATGCTATTGTTGGGCAGTGTGAATTTCCTTTGTGTAGAGAAAACTGCTAATTTGCTACATCAGGAGTTGCCTGGACGTTGGCAGGATTCTGTTTTAGTGATAAATCTGTTTTTTCATGTCATGCAACTTTGTGAACCCAGGTGCAGGAGGGCAAGGGCACAATTCTTTGATCCCAGGAGCAAAAAGAGGATAAGGGTATGAGAATAGGAAGAGCCATACAGATAATTTGTATGGGAACAGAAAAGGCTACCAATGCCTGAAGTCCATAAAAATGTACATATCTAAGGTTATTACTTTTGATGTGTTTCCCAGACCAAAAGGCCCTATATAAGCTTTTGTCTTGGGCTATTCGGGTCCGGCTGCCACTGGTGGCTGCCCTATGTGCCCAAAGTGTGGTCTGGCCACAGCATGCTGGCACAATAAACTCTGTTTTCTGTTTGCATTATCAGCAAGACTATTTGTCATTCTCTGGTGGTTGACAAGCTCACACACTGATGTCCGGGGGTGCTTTAGCCTGGACTCCAACATTTGGAGGCCCCAGTGAGATTGTCAACCCCTTTTTGAGCAGCAAATCTGTTGAATGGTATCAGAGTTACATATTCCTCAAGGGTTCAGGTTAGACCTGAGGGGGATTGAGAGGGTACAGGGTTGACGAATGAAGCAGAAGGGACTGCAGAGGCACTTAATCAACCCTGAAGGGAGATAAGAAGCTCCAGATGCCATGGCAGGATTTGATCACCCTGGAGGAGAGCAAGGAAGCTCCAGGTACTGCAGGGGCACTTGATCACCCTGAAGAGGACCTAAGAAGCTCCAGGCTAACCAAAGAAGCTTCAGGGGAGCAAATGAGTTAGACTCCAGGGAGGAAGTTTCTGGGCAGTGAGCGAAGATACCAGTGACCTTGGAAGGACTTGGCCATCCAGAGCAAGGAATGTAGAAACGACCTGTAGGACAGGAGCAGGATTACATCCCAGAGGAAGTTTTCGAGCTCCTCGATCATCCGCAGTCCAACTGGACACTGGAAAGGGCACTTCTAGTTGATGATCCAGATCTGGAGGAATAGTGTGGAAAACTGCATAAGGTGGACCGGTCCTAGTAAAAAGTTGTCTTGCTGTGAGAATTTGTGTAATGGCAGGCCTAAAGTTGGGCACTTTTGTGTATTTGTCTTGTAGCCCTGTTTTATTTTAGGCTTGAATTTGATGCCTGAGAAGGCTCCCACTACTTCTGCATGTTGCCGGTTGGCCAAGGTGTGGCTTCTATGCAGCAGGACATGGCTGGGAACAAACTCTTCAGTTAGTTTAACTCTTTTTAGTCCAAGAGATTTTGGTCCCTTTTCTGGGGGTGGTCTCTTCTTCTGACTAGGAATGTGGAATCCTAAGTGCCTTTGTGGTGTATTTTACTGATATAGGTGATGGATTCAAGTGCTAGTTCATCAGGGTTGTGTGTTATGCCAACTGACTTCAGTGATGAGCTCTCAGTGTTCAGCAATGTTCTCTGCTACTTTTTGGTGTTAAAAGTTAACACTGGTTTCCAGTGGATTAGACCTGGCCTACTTGTTGGTGTGCTCAGTTCTCCTGACTTTGGGAGTTTCACAGGATCCATGAAACTCTCAAGGAAAGAGACAAAATTTGGATAGTTCAGTTGCTCTTTGAAAAATTCTGAATCATAAACTCAAAATGTTATGAAATTATGCAAATTTTGTTGCATATGTTCTACAAAGTGGTGGAGATTTACATGGTTACAGAGCATTTATACTGATGTTTATGTCTATTGGTCAAAATATTTTTAATCACAGGTTACAAGTTATCTGTGTTCTTACTTATGAAAAACTGTTGTTTGTAAGATTTTGCCTTACAGGAAGACAATGAATTTTTAAAAGATGTGTGGTAAAATTGTCTGTATTGTGTACATTCTTCTAAGTAGTTAACCTTTTTTAAAGCAGCAGAATTGAAATTGAAGTTTAGGGCCCGGCGCAGTGGCGCAAGTGGTTAAAGGTCCTCGCCTTGCACGCCCGGGATCCCATATGGGCACCAGTTCTAATCCCGGCAGCCCCGCTTCCCTTCCAGCTCCCTGCCTGTGGCCTGAGAAAGCAGTCGAGGACGGCCCAAAGCTTTGGGAACCTGCACCCGCGTGGGAGACCCGGAAGAGGCTCCTGGCTTCGGATCGGCATAGTATCGGCCCGTTGCGCTCACTTGGGGAGTGAATCATCGGACGGAAGATCTTCCTCTCTGTCTCTCCTCTCTCTGTATATCCGTCTTTCCAATGAAAAAATAATAAAAATAAATCTTTAAAAAAGAAATTGAAGTTTAATACCTTGTCAGTTCTTCAGTACCCTTGACTTCAATAAAACAGAGGACAAGAAGATGCACTAGGCCTATCAGCCCAGGAAAAAGGAGGGGCATGCTTGGAGCATAGCCTTTGAAGAATTTGGGACTTTGGAAACTTGACCTTGTCTCTGCCTTCATTTAAGAAGAGGGAAGTTCCCAAATCAGCTGGAAGGAAAGACGTAACTGCTTCTGGTTCTGAAGCAGGTTTGTATTTTGAATTGCCCTGTCTTAAGGTTTTCAAAGTTTGTTTCAATATATAGATCCAAAGATTTCACAGATAAAGAATGGTTACAAGCCTGAGAATATGTTCTAGGTGGGAAGATTGTAAAAGGAAAATTATTAAGGAAGAGCATTGCTGTGGTGGTAAAAATATTTTGTCCTACAGGAATATGGCTAAGAAAAACTAAGACAAAGTTGTTAAAGTTTAAACATGTTGAGAAAAAGGTGAAGACGTCATAAAATTTGTGAAATGAATCTTGCAAGTTTTATGTGGAACTTATTATATCTTTTGAGATATTGGTACAGCGTTCTTAAGTATTACTGACATTTGAACTGATATCTGTTTACAAAATACTTTTAAAATGTACATCTGTGGAAGTGCTCCTAAATACCTGACAATGGAAGTCTCGAGTTTTGAGGATTGTTAATGGAAACAAATTGATGACTTTGTCCATTGTCTATCCAGCTTCCATAAGCTCTATTATTGATATTTGTGTAGTCATTTTATCTAATCTGTTACTGTTTCAGTCAACCTGATTTCTGATTTTTAAGATTCTTATGTGGGGCCTTCTAGGAGTCCTAAGTATATTTGTCAAAGATTCATGTTTTGATTGGCAAAGAGAAGTGTATAGAAAATTTGGTTACAAAAATGACTTTAGGAAAGCTTGCTGGTGGGGAACCAGAATTATTTGCTGTCCAGGAAGGCTGCAGAAATGATTGAAAGGTGCTTTTTTCCAAATTCAAGGTATAGAAAGTAACAGACTAAGAAAAGGCAACTGCTGGGTGATCAAACTGTTTGTTGATATGTGAATCCCTCAAACCTTCCTTCCTGATGCATAAGTGGCCATCTAGTTGTAGAGTTATCAGTTGTGATGGTTAGGCAGTTATGTCTAAAAATGTACAGTGGCATGTAAAGTCCTACAAGTAGTTTTGCAGTGCTATCTGAAGTATTGATGTCTCTACGTGGTTATATTTGATAATGTTTTTAAAATATGTGTTACCTGATATGAATACACATATTTATGTGGCAAGCTATATAGTCATATGGCTATATGTATAAGAGTGTTCAATGATAATTCAAATGTCAGGAAATGTTAAATTGCTCCCATATGGGAAATGGTTTTTACATTAGACTCACAGACTGGCAATCTCTAGTAGCACTCAGTGGCCTTAGAATCTGCAGAAAAGGCATTCTGGTCTGACAAAAGAGCCAGCAGGAGAACAAGTGCATCAGGTGTGGAAAGCCCAGGACGCTGCTGCAAGAGTGTTGCTCTGTGAAGGGCCTCAGTGGTCCACACCCTAGTGTAAAGAAACAGCCATCAAACATGGTTGTGCTTTCTCTCAATGGAGTGAAGATTTTATACTTTGTGTGTGTCCTTGTGTAATGCCGCCTGGGGTTGGTGTGGATTCAAGAAGCTTCGGCTGGCTAAGCATCGTGTGTCAGGAGACTCAAGTGATCACTGACGTCACACATAAGAGTGTTAATTTATTAAATTCATTAGAGTCACCGTGTACTGACTTCCCATGTGGGACTTCTATATTCAGATTTATATTAAAAATATATAGCAGGTCTTGCAATAAAATGATTTCAATGCTTTGTTTTATGTTCTAGGCTATATATAGCATCCTAAAACTCTTAGGGCTTACAATAATGGGTAAAATAAATTCCCTTTTACACAGAAGCCGAAACAAAAGTTACCTCAGACATTGTTTAGATTTAGTCAACATGATTCTTCTTTTTCTGAGATTCCCGTATTGGTCCCTAGAAGTCTGAAATCATAAGAATATATGTCAAAGATTACATCATTTAGTTGGGAAAGAATATTGTGTAAAAAAACATTGTTTACAAAAGTAACTGCAGAAAATCTTGCTGGTGGAAAGCCAGGATTAGTAGTAATCCAAAAAGGCTCCAGAAATGGTTGATATGAAAATATAAATGAGGGGAACTCCTTGGTTATCAGTCTAAATAACACACCAAGACAAAAAACAAAAGATGATTTTCTCCCCATTTTGAGGGACAGAAAGTAACAGACTAAGAAAAGGCAACTGCTGGGTGATCAAACTGTTTGTTGATATGTGAATTCCTCAAACCTTCCTTCCTGATGCATAAGTGGCCATCTAGTTGTAGAGTTATCAGTTGTGATGGTTAGGCAGTTATGTCTAAAAATGTACAGTGGCATGTAAAGTCCTACAAGTAGTTTTGCAGTGCTATCTGAAATATAGATGTCTCTACTTAGTTAGTGTTTGATAATTTGAAACATGAATACTTTGTTTATTAGGTTCCAGCAAACCAATTGTATCCATTTAAGCTAAAGTTTAATAATAAACTGTAGTTATGGTTTATTCAGATATGTATAAGAGTGTTCAATGATAATTCAAGTGTCAGGAAATGTTAAAATGCTCCCATATGGGAATTGGTTTTTACATTAGACTCACAGACTGGCAATCTCTAGTAGCACTCAGTGGCCTTAGAATCTGCAGAAAAGGCATTCTGGTCTGACAAGAAAGCCAGCAAGAGAGCAAGTGCATCAGGTGTGGAAAGCCCAGGACGCTGCTGCAAGAGTGTTGTTCTGTGAAGGGCCTCAGTGGTCTACATCCCAGTGCAAAGAAGCAGCCATCCAAGATGGTTGTGCTTTTCTCTCAATAGAGAGGTGAATTTTGTGTGTGTCCTTGTGTAATGCCGCCTGGGGTTGGTGTGGATTCAAGAAGCTTCGGCTGGCTAAGCATCGTGTGTCAGGAGACTCAAGTGATCACTGACATCACACATAAGAGTGCCAATTTATTAAAATTATTGGAGTCACCATGTACTGACTTCCCATGTGGGGCCTGTATATTCAGAGTTATATTAAAATATATATTATTAATATTAATAAAATTTATAAGTAGTGACTTAAGGATCTTGAGAGTATTATTAATAAGTGGAGCTTAGCATACATTGGCTCTCAGTAGTTTGTAAGTTGACTAGCATATGACCAGTGCCACAACTAGACCTTACTGGAATAGGAAAGTTCTGTAAAATCTTGTTAGAATATTACAAACTGCTAAGTTAGTGTAAATGAAAACCAGTTAAATCTTTTGATGTCACTAATAAGTCTTGCAACAAAATGTTTTCAGTGCTTTGATTTATGTTCTAGGCTCTATGCTTCTCTTAGGGTTTAAACTCTCCTTCACACGGAAACTAAATACAAAAGTTGCCTCAGCCATTATTTGGTGGAATGATATATGTTTATGCCCCTCATTTGTGCAACAGTGAGTTAACAACCAAAGAGTTCACACCAGAGTTCTGCTATCCATTCCACTCTTAAACAAAGAATAGCCTTTCAAATTCCAGACTGTACATCAAACACTTGATGACTCTATCTTCTATCAGGAACTACTAGATGAACCCCCTACAGTGTTACTCAACACACCGCCACCTCTCAAGAAGAAGTAGCCAAGAGTAGAGGATGCAGTCCCTTTTCCCTAAAAGCAACTGGGTTCCAGTCCTCTGGTTGAAAATATAAGAGCCAAGTAAGTTTTTCAGTTCCTAGAAAAACTGTCTTGTATAAAATTTCTAAAGGAACATACCATGCAAATGTTAATCCTTTAATAGCAGTTTAAACATCGACCCTGTACTGAGAAAGATTCCTGAAAACAAATAAGGGGGGGGGAGTGTTAGAGTGTGGGTAAAATGCTATAATTGGGTAGTGTGAATTTTCTTTGTGTAGACAAAACTGCTACTTTGCTACGCCGGGGGTACCGGGAGCTTGGGAGGATTCCGATTTGGTGATAAATCTGTTCTTTGCTGTCCTGTAACTTTGTGAACCCAGGTGCAGGAGGGCAAGGGCACAATTCTTCCCTGGTCCCGGACACATGAGAAAGAAAATTGTGAGAATAGGATGAAGCAGATAATGGGTATAGGAACAAAACAGGCTGCCTGTGCCTGAAGGCCACAAAAACAAACATGTCTAAGGTTGTTACTTTTGTTGAATTTCCCAGCCTCCAATTGCCTATATGCTTCTGACTTGGGCTGTTCAAGGGCTGACCACCTTGCTTGGCTGGTCTGATATATCAAGTGTGGTCCGACCTCAGCATACTGTCACAATGAATTCTGATGTTTGCATTACCAGTGAGACACTTTTGTCATTCTCTTAGGGTTGACTATTACTCACTCTGAAATTCAGGGTTTTTAGCTCTGATTCTCACAGTGGCTGCAGAGTGGATGGCTGGTATGGCCACTGAGCCCTGTGAGGTCACAGAGGAGCTGCCAAATGGGATGCTCTCTGTACCTAGACAGCCACATGGACTTCGGTGAGTGAAGCAAGAGTGAGGGCTAAGACTACAATACACCAAAGTTGCTATGCTGCCACCTGAGTGTTGGTCCAACTCATCCACCAGCATGCCTGCAGCGTCCTGTCATCTGGACCTCCTCATCACCTGTTGCAGCTAATTTACAATTCTATGGGCATCAAACTGCTACAAAGGTGCACTCCAAGCACACACACTCACACCAGCACCCCAATATGCCTTATTGGCAACTGCTTGCTATTCAAAGAATGCAAGATTCATGACAGCTTCTGGCATATATCTGTCCAAAATGGTTGGACCTAACTAAGCAGGGTGCACACTTCATAAAAGGCACAGCCCCAGCATGGCCTGAAACCATTCTCCTGGGTTCCTGTTATACCTAAACGGATGTGGTGTGATTAGTGGCTCAAGGTCTCCTTTTGTGGCACAGGGTATTGGCCATTCTTTGCCATCATGACTCTAAAGAGAATGACAATAAAACCACAATCTGGGAGAAGCGCTTTCCTAGTAACTGTTAGATAATGTCCACCGACCGACCGCCTGCTTGGTGAAATAATATCGGCAAGTTGTTCAGAGTTGAGATGGAAGCTTTATTGGAAAATCCGCTCCTGGGCCCCATTCGCGCAGAGGGGAAGAAAGGGGGAAGCGAAAAGGGCGTCTGAGATACGTGTCTGGGAGTTTTATACCCATCTACACACGTGGGAGGGCAAAGGGGCTGTTCGTGTCCCAACTATGCAAGGAATGTCCATTCAGGTGTGCCATTGGTCAACTGGAATCCCGCCAGGTAGGTGACGTAACCGGCTCCTGTGGCCCCTCCTCCTGTGGGGGCGGGGCAGACCCGCCCCTAGCCTCCAGTGCCCTGGGGAGCCATCATTCCGGACTCTTGGTAATAGGAAAGGGGGCGACGAAGTCGTTCTGGCTACTTCCTGCTGAAGGGGGGGGCGTAGTCCCTAATTGTGGTCCGGAGAGGGCTCCGTGGGCACTGGGACGTAGGGGTGGAGCAGCAGTTGGTTGAGAGTGACCCGTGAGGCTTCTTGGATTTTTTCTTTGGCAAACCTTAGAAAACAAGGAGCAATGGTTAATAAAAGGCCTATAAGTATTAATGGGGTTAGTATAGGCATGAGCCAAGTTAGTAGGGGGGATTCCCAGATGTTAAAACCCGAATCCTTGCCCAGATTTGGCCAACTATTGAGTCGATCCCTTATTGACTGGAGATTTTTTATCCCAGTTTCTACTATACCAGATTCGTTAATATAATAACAACACTGTTCCTGTAGGAAGACACAGGTTCCCCCTTTGCTTGCAGTCAGCAGGTCCAGGGCTCGTCGATTCTGGAGTGCCACTTCAGCTAGCGAGGTGATTTGTCGCTGTAAGGATGCCAGGGACCAGGCTGAGTCTTCTATAGCCTGATTGAGGTCCGCTTGGAGCTTGTTGACCTCGATGATAGAGTGACCTAGGGCTCCTGCACGGAGGCCTATCACCAACAGGGAGGTAGCAATAGACATTCCTACCAAAGTTGGAATGAAGACCGCCAGTTTGGTTTTTTCAAGATCCTGGGAATTTGAAATTTCCTGTTTAGCTTCTAAGCAAGAAAGCAGTGTTAGTTGGTGCACCTGCTAGAAAATAAATCACAGTTGACTGAAATAGAAGAAAATGAATTGAAAGAATTGGTGCTGGAAGCAAGACAATTACATTGAGCCATGTTTAGACATGGGGCAGGGGCTGGCCAGCAGAATGGAGATCCCAGACACCTTGCAATATATGAGGTTTCCCAGTGCGACACAGCTGTTTGGAATAATAACATTTGTTAAGAGGTGGGCTAGACATGTGCCCTTGACAGTGGCATGGGTTGCAATACACTAATGAGGCAAATCCAGCTGAAATGAAGAGGAAGGGGTTAGCTGTTGTCCAGAAGAGTAAGAGAGGAGTGAGGTAGTCAGGAGAGTTGGTGGGTCAAAGAAGTGGCAGACAATTTATCCTTGGTACAAGCACTAAAATGTTTGAGGTGAGAAATATGATACCAGGAAATGTGATCAAGGAGTTTGGCAGCCACAGGCATGGTCAGGGTCACGAAGTGAGGTCTGGTCCACTGAGGTTGGAGTGAGCGTGGGTGGAGGGTCTTGAGGAGGACCAGGTCACCAGGCTAGAGAAGAGAGGCATCGGGGTCTGATGGTGTGGTAGCAGCCGGGTCTAGAAGATAGCAGTCGACGTGGTCTCAGAGAAGCTTTTGTGGGTGAACACATGGGTGAAATCGATCTGCCAATTCTCATCTGGTTAATGTCCTTGCAGCTGGTGAGTAGGCAACCTGAGCTTAAGGGCTCCTTGAGGAAAAACAGTGGAAAACATTAGGCAGGAGGAGTTAGTGAATGAGGCATTGGTGATGGGCATCCCTTTGGTGGTAAGGGATTCCCTCTCCTGCCAGATGGCAGAATGGGGAGGCAATTGGCCTCTAGGATGGACTCAGGAATGAGTACCACATAGGCTGCATGGTGCAACGATGCAGGTTGGACACCGAGCTACCATCCACTAAAGAGTGAGGTCAGGAGACTGTAGAGGCTGGTACAGCAAGCCTTCCCTAGGTAAGAAGTGAGAATCGAGGACCGGCTGGCAAGAGTGAGAGATTGGAAGTTGAGGAAAGTGTTAAGGGGAGAGGACGGTGGGTGAAGTTCTCAGGAAAGACTCATAGTTACATCTCATTGGTGCATAACCGGAACAACACACAAATTCCACAAGCTGTGGGAAAGGGGAAGCAGGAAGCAGTGTCAGGGTCCAGGTTGGGATGTTGGAATCACTCACATTTTTCCTTTCTGTTACATGTTGGGGAGGAATGGCAGGCTCCCAGCCCTGCAAAAGAACTGGTTAATGATTTGGTTAGAAGAAATTTATACATTTGAGTGGATGACACAGGAATGGAGGGAGGGGTTACTTATCAAAATGATGGATTGATTTCCTCCTGAAGCTCACTGGAATATGTAGTCTCTGAGGGTTGGTCTTGAGGAGCTTCTTTGGGTGCCTCTATGGTGACACACGGATCATCTTGGCAGGTGTTGACCTTCTGTGCAGATTCCACATTCTGGCCATTCTTGGATGGAGAGTCCATTTGACTTAGGCAGAGAACTGGGAACACTTTTACTCAGCCCCGATATCGCGGCTTTATGTTGTGTGGAATTAGTGGGGAAGCTTAGGCAGGAACATGCATGACAGCTGGTTAAGATTATCTAGTGAGACCTTGAGAAACAAGACAGGATGTATAGTCTGGCCTGCTTCTAATCTTGTATTCTTTCCCTCCCTCTGCTCATGGGGACTCGGGCTGCTAGCAGGAGCTAAGTCAGGGCCTATGGTAAGGCCAGGGCTCCAGTAGATAGTGGCCTTCAAGGTTATAGTGCTAGCTAGTAAAAACCGTTTCTAAGGTCTTACATACACGAATTCTGGAGTTTCAGGTAAGGTCAGGACCATCCATCTCTTCACATAGAGTACTGGAAGAGACATCATAAAGGAAGTGTGAAACTGTGGAGACATCCCATTGACTCCCATTACCTGGCTGGACAGAGAGGAGAGCTGGCCTGAAAGAGAGGTTGGTACAGAACAGATGGTGTCTCTGGACAGAATATACAGCTTTACCTGTGATGTTGCTGACCCCAGGCCATCCCTCCATAGCGACAGATGCTTTGGGAGCTGGGCAGAGTGAAGGGCTTTCTAGCTTGTGGCCCACCATGGTTCTGACCCAGGAATACTTTGACCCCCAGGGCAGTCCCATTTCTAGTGGCCTGGCTCTTGGCAGAGCTAACAAGACTCTTTGAAAGCCACTTCTATCATTGCAGCTGGCTGCCCAATATTCTGGCTTCCCATATCACAAGCAGGTGCTACTTGAGGGTAGACTAGCCTTACTGGGTCTCCTAGAGAACAGGTTACTGTATAAAGCCACATTAATGAGCCTCCTGATGCCTAGCTCACTACTCTTCCTCTGGGCCCTGGTTAAAGTGGGCCACAGAGGCAACCACGGGATGTCAGCCAAAGGGATGCTCAATTCTATCCCTGAATGCCTTAATGGGCTGATCTAGGAATTTGTAGTTACAGGCATAGTCCTGATAGTTTTAGGGTAATGCCTATGAGAAGATAATTAGGCTGCTTGGTCTGACAAGTTAGCCATCCCTTTAAAGGGTCTGGAAATCCAACTGTGCAGCCTGAGTCCCTCAGTGAGAGAGAGAGAGAGAGATGAAGAAAGTAGTTGGAAGCATCAGATTAATTACCATCAAGTAAAAACTCTCAAATAGAAGTTCTAGAAAGCATTTTCCAAAGGTCTGATGTCGGCTACAAATTTGAAACAAGCACAGCTTTACAATTAGCTTAAATTGCACATTAGAAAAAGCAATAATATCAGTGATAAATATTTAGAAAAATGCTATAGGCAATTTAAAGGACAATGATAAATTACATTGCACATAAACCATACAAGATGTATTCCTCTCAAAACTTTCATGACTTCCCATTCCTTCTACGACATGCTTTAACCTGGAAATACTCTATAAAACAATTGGTAAGAGCACGTGAGTTTACCTCATGGCTTGGAATAACTTAGCAGTGGATTAGAGCAACTCTATACTGGATTATTTTGATATACAAATGTTAAATTAAGTTTCGGAACAACTTAGCAAATTACAGTTTTGTTCTTTTGGTAGATGTTAATTAGCTTATCTTTTATCCCACCCATCTTAGATAAGGGGTGGGGGTGGGGATGACGAAAGGAAAAAAGAGTTAAAAGCAGTTGCTGCAGCAGCAGCAGGGAATCAGGCATTATTGGGGTTAAGTCAGAAGAACCAAAGAGGGAGAGCAGGTTAGGTTGAGGGTGAGAATGGAGAAAGGCAAGATGGCAGACAGGGTCCTGCCACATGGAGGAAGGCAAGATGGTGGACAGGGTCCCATCAGGTGGAGGAGAAAGGCAAGATGGTGGATGGGATCCTGCCACATGGAGGAGGGGGAGGGGAGCTGGGAAGATGGCGTCAGAGCAGGAAGTGGAGAGAGGGGGCTTGGGAACATGGTACCTGCGCAGGAAGTGAAGGATCAGAAGGAAGAAGGTTCTGAGTGGGGGAGAACGAACTGGGGAAAGGCGAGTTGGGGAAAATGTGAGGTAGAGGTCAGAGAGGTCCTTGGGCAAGGATAGGGACCTTCTGTGCAGCAAGGATGTCCACACAGAGGGAAAAAGGAGGAACAAAGAGAATGATGGGGTTAGGTGGAATTAGGTGGGGCAAGATATGGGAGTAGATAGAATAAGGGAGGGGTGGGAACATAGCAGAGAAACAGAAGGTAAGCAAAGTGACACTGGAATCCAGTGGCTACTCAGGAAGTGAAGGAGTCTGGAAACATGACAGAAGGACTGGGAGCGTAGAAGAGGTGACCAAAGAGGAGGTGACCTTGGGGAACATGGCACAGGGACTGGAGGAGTAACGTACAAGGTGGATGGGCCAAAGGCTCCGAGAGAGGCGAAAGTGCAGGTAAAGAGGCTGGCAGAGAAGGAGGTGGGGAAGAAGTGGGGGCTGGGTGGAGTCCTAAAAGTTCTGGTGGCTCAGAAAAGGTAATGGTTAGGTGAAAAGTCTAAGAGATCCTTGGGAGAGTGGGAGGGCTTAGCCTTGGCCAGGAGAATCTGAGTCGTGGAACAGGAGGAACATAGGGAAGGGCAGGAACGGAGTTTCCAAAAAGCTTCCACATAACAAACTTAAGACCATTTACCCTCGCGAGGACAGAAATTACCCAATTCCGTGAGGATCTGAAAATCAAACGTGCCTTCCGCTGGCCATTTGGAGCCTTTTCCAACACGTACTGTGGCCAGGCCACGGTTGAAAAATGGACAAGGCGTTTTCTGCGTAAGTCCTGGCCCAGACCCATGGTTTTAAAATTGGCCAATAAACAGCTTAAGGGGGTTTGGGGGCCATGGGCTCAGGACATTTTGTTGCCCGTCCTGTCCCGATAAAGTATCTCGCGGCTAATCTAAACACAAAGAAGGCGTCCCCGCTTTGAAATTCAGACTAGAGGGGAACCTGGTTCCCCGTTAAGGAGGGCCAGTCAGTAGGGGGGACGTCTCCCACCCCACTGAGGGCCCTGGATAGGTGGGAGCCGGTCAACGACCAGGGCGTCCCCCGTCTCGCTGAGGGCTCAGGACAGGCAGACCACGTGTACACGGTTTGGGGGGTCTGCAGGAGGTTGGGGAATACTTTTCAGGACAGGAGGAGCAGGGCGGAGGGGCTTACCTCACGTCTGTCGCTTCGCAGCCGGCAAAGGCCTTGGGGCTGGCGGCTTAGAGGTGGAGAGAGGAAGGGGGGAGCTCAACCAGTTTAGGGAGCCCACGCATCCCTTCCCGGGTTTCCGGCACCAAATGTTAGATAATGTCCACCGACCGACCGCCTGCTTGGTGAAATAATATCGGCAAGTTGTTCAGAGTTGAGATGGAAGCTTTATTGGAAAATCCGCTCCTGGGCCCCATTCGCGCAGAGGGGAAGGAAGAGGGAAGCGAAAAGGGCGTCTGAGATACGTGTCTGGGAGTTTTATACCCATCTACACACGTGGGAGGGCAAAGGGGCTGTTCGTGTCCCAACTATGCAAGGAATGTCCATTCAGGTGTGCCATTGGTCAACTGGAATCCCGCCAGGTAGGTGACGTAACCGGCTCCTGTGGCCCCTCCTCCTGTGGGGGCGGAGCAGACCCGCCCCTAGCCTCCAGTGCCCTGGGGAGCCATCAGTAACACTATAGAAAAAACCCTGGATTTCAGTTTTCAGCGTATTGGCACACTCCTACTCGGCACACACCCAAGCCCCATACACTCAGGACAGCTGGCTTCCATGGAGGCAGGACAGCCTCCCTGGTAGGGCCATTGGGGGATGTGTGTTTGTGCATGTGTGTTTGTGGAGGGGATAAACACAGGGACAGTGGTTGAAAGACCACAGAACGGGAGGTTTGAAGTACCACCCTGCTTTCTGCACCTGGCCAAAAGGGGCCTGGTTGTCGCCATGGCTTTTCTAGAATCCTAGGCCATAGGATTCTGGGCCAAGTATGACCATGCAGCTGCTGAGTGGATGGCTGGTATGGCCATAGAACACTTTGAGGTCACAGAGGGAACCAATCAAGATGCTCCCTGCCCCTGGACAGCCTCATGGGCTTAGGTGTGTGAAGCAAGAGTGAGGGCTGAGGTCATGGTCCAGCAAAGTTGCTGTGTTATCACCTGTATGATGGCCCAACGAATCAACCCCATGCTTGCAAGATTCCTGTCCTCTGGATCTCCACACCACCTGTGGGAGTGCACTTACAACACTATGGTGTCAAACTACTACAACAGCCCAAACTCTCACACACACATTCACACAGTCACCCCCACACTCCACATTGGCAACTGCTTGCTACTCCAGGAATCCAAGATACATGATAGCTTCTGGCATTTATCTGTTCATTATAGTTGCAGCTTGCTGAGCAGGGCACCCACTTAATACAGGGGCCTCAATGCCATGTCAAACCATTCTTGTTTGTTCCTCTTCTCCCTACAGGAAGGTGGTTTCCATAGTGCATCAAGGACTCCCCGTTGTTGCACAGTGATATGAAAATCCTGTGCCTCTGCAACTTTAAACAGAATGACAATGAAACCACAAATCAGGAAAAATACTTTGATAATAACTTTATTGTAAAAGCCATGGGCTTCATTTCATTTTCTCCATATTGGCACACTCCAAAACAGAGATACCCAAACATCATACACTCACAGACAGCTGGCTTTCAAGTAGGCTGGACATCCTCCCTGGTAGGGCCTGTCGGGATATGAGTGTGTGTGTGTGTGTGTGTGTGTGTGTGTGTGTGTGTGTGTGTGTGTGTGTGTGTGTGTGTGTGTGTGTGTAGAAGGGTGTGCTTTGAGGAGTATTAGGGGGAATACTACAGAAAAATAGACAGAAACTCCTGCCCACTTTCTGCACCTGGCCAAAAGGAGCCTTTCTGTCTCCATGGTTTTCTAAAATGCTGAGGCCAAGCATTGCAGGGCAGTTATGAACAGGTGGCTGCTGAGTGTACGGCTGCTATGTCCACTGAGCCCTGTGAGGTCACAGAGCGGCAGCAAATCAGGATGCTCCCTGTACCTGGACAGACTCATAGGCTTAGGTGAGTGAAGCAAGAGTGAGGGCTGGTCATGGTACAACAAAATTGGTGCGTTGTCAGCTGCATACTGATCCAACTCATCCATCCCCATACCTGTGAGCTTTCTGTCATCTGGAGCACCACACCACTTGCCTTACAATCCTATGCATGTCAAGTTGGTTCAGTGATTCTCTCCTCACACACACACTCACATAAGAACCCCAACATGCCCTTTGGCAACTGCTTGCTTCTCCAGGCATCTGAGTTGCACATCATTTTATGCCATGTATCTGTCCCCCATATTTGGACCTGGCTGAGCATTGTGACCACTTGTACAATGAACAGCAACAAGCAAGTGTCAAACCATTCGCTTGAGTCACTAGTCTCCCTAGACAAATGTGGTGTCCATAGTTGCTCCACAACTCCTCATTGTAGCATAGGGCTATGGCCATCTTCTGCCTATGTGACTCTAAAGAGAATGGCAATGAAACCACAAATGAGTAGAAACACTTTAATAGTATCAGGTTGCAAAAGCCCTGGGCTTCATCGCATTTTCAGCATACTGGCACACTCCCACCTTGTTGACACCCAAGCCCAGACACTCACAGACAGCTGGCTTCCAAGTAGGTGGGACATCATCCCTGGTAGGGCCTGTCAGAATGTGTGTGTGTGTGTGTGTGTGTGTGTGTGTTTGTATGTCTCTCTGTCTGTCTTTCTGTGTGTAGAGTAAGTGAGCAGTGGGGAGTTGGTGGGAAGACCACAGAAAGCAGAGCTTGAGCCACCTGCCCGCTGCCTGCACCAGCCCAAAAGGGGCATGTCTGTCACCATGGCTGTCCTACAATGCTGAGGCCATATCATTCTGGGCAGGTTATGACCAGGTAACTGCTGAGTGGACAGCTGATACGGTTATAGAGCCCTGTGAGGTCACAGAGGGGCAGACAATGGGCCTGATCCCTATATCTTGATAGCCTCATGGGCTTAGGTGAGTGAAACAAGAGTGAGGGCTGAAGTCGCAGTCCACCAAGTTATTGTGTTGTCACCTGCCTGTTTGCCCAACTCATCCACCTTCATGACTGCGAGCTTCCTTTCATCTGGAACTCTACACCATCTGTGGCAACTGGTTTTAAATTCTTTGGGCGTCAAACTGAAACCACGACCCAGCTCCACACATCTACACTCACAAAGGCACCCCAACACTTCTCTGTAACAAATCCAGGAATCTGAGATGAATGACAGCTTCTGGCATTTATCTGTCCCCCAT
The DNA here is from genome assembly GCF_017591425.1 of Ochotona curzoniae. NCBI lineage: Eukaryota > Metazoa > Chordata > Mammalia > Lagomorpha > Ochotonidae > Ochotona > Ochotona curzoniae. The sequence goes on along the minus strand of NW_024465423.1, from coordinate 104,381 downwards.
AGTTGGACCTCGCTGAGCAGGATGCCCACAAACACAAGGGACAGCTCCAACACGGTGTCATACCATTCTCACGGGTCCCTGTTCTACCCAGATGAATGTGGTCTGCATAGTGGCTCTAGAAATCTCCGTTGTGGCACAGGGCTATGGCTATCTTCTGCCTAGGTGTCTCTAAAGAAAATGACAATTAAAGTCAAGCCAGGAGAAATGCTTTTCTTGTAACAGTGTTGCAAAATCCCTGAACGTCACACCATTTTCAGTATATTGGCACACTGCCACTCAGTAGAAAATAGAGCCCCATATACTCACAGATAGCTGGCTTCGATGGATGGTAGACATCTTCCCTGATAGGGCCTGTGGATGTGTGTGTGTGTGTGTAGGGGAGATTGAGCAGAGGATCAGTGGAGGAAAAGCAGAGAGACTATATACTGAGCCACCACGCTGCTTTCTGCACTTGGTCAAAAGAGGCCTTTGCGTCTCCATGGCTTTTCTACAATGCTGAGGCCATATCATTCTGGGCAGGTTATGACCAGGTGGCTGCAGAGTGTATGGCTGCTATGTCCACAGAGCCCTATGAGGTCACAGAGTGGCAGCTAATCAGTATGCTCTCTGTACTTGGACAGACTCATAGGCTTAGGTGAGTGAAGCAAGAGTGAGGGCCGAGGTCATGGTAAACCAAAGTTGCTGTGTTGTCTTCTGCCTGTTGGTGCAACTTATTCACTCCAATACCTGTGAGCTTTCTGTCATCTGGAGCTCCAAACCACCTGAGACAACTGCTCACAATCTGATGGGCCTCAAATTGCTACAAATGCCCATCTCCACACATTCACTCCCAGACAACAGCCCACCATGTCCATTGGCAACTGCTTTCTACTCCAGGAATCTGAGATACACACAGCTACTGACATGCATCTGTCCCCCATAGTTGGACCTCGGTGAATAGGGTGTCCTCTGCATACACATGATAGCCCCAAAGCACTGTCAAATGATTCTTGTGAGTCCCTGTTCTACCTAGATGAATGTGGTCTCCATAGTGGCTCAAGGACTCCCAGTTATGCCAGAGGTTTATGGCCATCCTCTGCCTATGTGACTCTAAAGAGAATGACAATGAAACCACCACGTGGAAGAAACACTTCCCTAGGAAAAGTGTTGTTGCAAAATCCCTTGTCTTCTGGCCATTTTCAGCATATTAGCACACTTCACCTCGGTAAACATCCAAGCTTTTTATACTCACGGACAGCTGGCTTCCACAGAGGGTAGACATCCACAATGGTAGGAACTGTGGGGATGTGGGTGTGTATGTTTGTGTGTGTGTGTTTGTGTATGTGTTGTGTGAAGGCTGTTCAGCAGAGTGGTGATGGGGATAAGGCCAGAGAGATCAGAATTTGAGCCAGCTGCCTGCTTTTTGCTTTGGGGCAAAAGGAGCTTGTCAGTTACCATGGCTTTTTGAAAATGCTGAGGCTGGAGGATACTGGGCCGGTTATGACCAGACAGCGGCTGAGTGGATGGCTGGTACAAGACCACAGCCCTATGGGGTCACAGAGGGGCAGTCGATTGGGATGCTCCCTTTACCTGCACAGCAACATGGAATTAGGTGAATGAAGCAAAAGTGAGAGCCTGAGTTTCAGTCTACCAAAGTTGCTGTGCTGACACCTGCCTGATGGCCCAACTCATCCAACCTCATGCCTGCAAGCTTCCTGTCATCTGGAGCTCCACACCAACTTTGGCTACTGCTAACAATGCCATGGGCATCAAACTGCTACTGCAGCCCACACAACACTCACACAGGCACCCCAACATGCCCCTTTGCCAACTGCAGGAAACTGAGATGCATGACAGGTTCTGGCATGTACCTGTCCCTCATAGTTAAAGCTCAATGAGCTTGGTGCCCACTTCATAAAAGGGACAGACCCAACATTGTGTCAAACCATTCTCGTTGGTCCCTGTTCTACCTAGGTGAATGTGGTCTCCATAGTGGCTCAAGGACTCCCCAAAGTGGCACAGCGTTATACATTACCTCTGCCTATGTGACTCTAAAGAGAATGACAATGAAACCACAATCTGGGAGAAATGCTTTTCTCGTAACAGTGTTGCAAAAGCCCTGGGATTCACTCTGTTTTCAGCATATTGGCACACCTCCACCTGGTCGAAACCCAAGCCCCATATATTCATAGACAGCTGGCTTACATGGAGGCTGAACATACTCCCTTGTATGGCCTGTCAGGATGTGTGTATGTGTGAGTGGGTGTGGGCTAGGTAGTAGTGGCAGAGGGTCTTTAGGGGAACTCCAAAAAAAGCAGAATTTGAGTCACCTGCCAGCTCTGTGAATCAAGCCCAAACTGGCCTGTCTGTCACCATGGCTTTTCTAGAATGCTTATACCATAGCATTCCAGGCCAGTTATAACCAGGCGACTGCTGAGTGGATGGCCGGTATGGTCACAGAGCCCTGTGAGGTCATAGAAGCAGCCAATCAGGATGCTCCCTGTACCTGGACAGACTCATGGGCTTAGGTGAGTGAAACAAGAGTGAGGGCTGAGGTCATGGTCCACCAAATATGCTGTGCTGTCACATCATGTTATTCCAACTCACCAACACCAGGTTGATGAGCTTCCTGTCATCTGGAGATATAAACCAAATGTGGCAGCTGGCTTAAAATCCTATGGGCATCAAACTGCTACAATGTCCCTCCCCCCCAGTCCTCCAACAACAGATTTGGACGAGCTTGCTACTCCAGGAATCCAAGGTGGATGACAGCTTCTGGCATGTATCTGTCCTCTAAAGCTAATCCTCAATGAGCAGGGCACCCAAGTCATACAAGGGAGAGTCCCAACAGCAGTCTCAAACTGATTTTGTCAGTCCCTGTTCTACCTAGGACAAATGTGGACTCCATAGCAGCTCAAGGACTCCCCATTGTGGCACAGGGCTATTGCTATGCTTTGCATACGTGACTCTAAACAGAATGACAATGAAACCACAACCTGGGAGAAACACTTTTCCAGTAACAGAGTCGTCAAAGCCCTGGCATTCACACTGTTTTCAACATATTGGCACACTTCCACTCAGTATTCACCCAAACCTCATACACTCATTGACAGCTGTCTTCTACAGTAGCTGCACATCCCCTCTGGTAGGTCCTGTGTGTGTGTGTGTGTGTGTGTGTGTGTGTGTGTGTGTGTGTGTGTGTGTGTGTGTGTCCAGGTGATGTGCCAAGAGATGTTGGGGGAAAGACCCCAGGAATCAGAGCTTGAGCCTGTTGGTGTACGTGCAGTGGATGTGGGTGACATGAAGTTGTGAAAGCTATTTTTCCATTGCAGGCAAGGTCATAAGTAATTTTCAGCTGTTTGGCAGGACCACCTGTTGTATGTCTATAAAACCACCTCAATGAAGCTCCACCTTCTTGTACATGGACACGGGACCACCCTGAAGAAAAATATTAATCCATCCAGGCATTTGCTTGATACTGTGAGACTGGCCTTTTACTCAATGTGAGTTTGGAGTTTGTCTTACAAAAGGGCCTGCTATTATCACTACTGTCTTGTCTGTCCCCATTGACCTTATGCTAATGCAGGGACCAATATTTAGGCTTTCATTCTTTCCTCATATATTTCTTTCTCTTTTTGTTTGTGTTACAAGATTGAGTTGTAGGATAAGAATTGTAGCAGGAACTTTTATTGTTTCTGGATAAAACTGATGGCAAAATTATCCTTAGAAATTCCCCACTTGAGCATGACATAAAAAGTCTGAGCCAGCGTTTGACTGATTTTGTATAAATAAAGCCTACAGGTTTTCTGCATTGTCCTTTATCATTATGAAATCCTACTGTTCCATCGGTCTCTTTCATTGCATCTCATCAACGCACGCTTCTTGAAATCAGAACTCAGGTGGAGCTGCTCTCCGGGAAGTGGCGCCCAAAGTTTTACTCCAAAAAAGTAGGTATTTTCTCTCTTGTTTCTAGCAGCATGGATAGGACTTCACCCAGGGTGCTGCAGGCCCCCTGACAGAAGGTTAGACTAGGAGGGGTGAATATTCTGAACATTTCTTGAGAAGTTTTGTACCCTCTGTTACTATAAAGTTAAAATGAGGCAGAATGCATTCAGCAACAGAAGCATGTGTGCTGATATTAGTAAGCATACTTTACTAAAGAAAGGAGTAAAGGTTAGCAAAATCAGCTTTCAAAATTTTTACAAAATATATGGACAATTAGTCTCTGGTTCCCAGAGGAGGGAACACTGAATTTTCAAACATGGGATCAGGTAGGGAATGACATGAAGAGGTGGTATCAGAGTTATGGGGTGGCTGCCAGGCCATCCTTTGCGCATGGTGTTTGGAAAATATTGAAACAAGCTTTGGATGCAGAGACAGATGTGTATGTCCCATGTTTTCTGAATGCACCACCCCAGGAGCATACTCCCTTGATTAAATGGAAAAAGGGAGGCTCAGGCTGTACTTATGGCTCAATGAAAAGTGTTTGTCCAGAAGATCATATAAAGTGTTATGAAAATGATCAGGAAGATTTAACAGAGGAGAAAGAAGATCTTTTAAAATCAGAAAGATTTAGATCAGGAGTTAAGGATTGTGAAAAAGTGCAGACAACTGAAATACATGATGGGTGGTCTCCTGCTGTGAATGATAATCCTCCTAATTATTCCTTTACGCAGTGTGAGCCCTTTCCAGCTAGACCAGATCCAGCAAAGGATGGCCTTAGAGTGGGCAAAGCAGCAGGCACATAAGGAAGGAGATTTTTTCTGTTTTCCTGTTGTCTATGAATGGGATAAGCCTGAATGAGAACCATTGCCTTATAAGCTTATTAAAGAACTAAAGCATCATGGGCCCGGCGTAGTGGCGCAGGTGGTTAAGGTCCTTGCCTTGCACGCCCAGGATCCCATATGGGGTTCTATCCCAGCAGCCTGCTTCCCTTCCAGCTCCCTGCCTGTGGCTCGGGAGAGCAGTCAAGGACAGCCCAAGGCTTTGGGAACCTGCACCCACGTGGGAGACCCAGAAGAGTCTCCTGGCTTTGGATTGGCATAGCATTGGCCGTTGCACTCACTTGGGGAGTGAATCATCGGACGGAAGATCTTCCTCTCTGTCACTCCTCTCTGTATATCCGCCTTTCCAATGAAAAAATAATAAAAATAAATCTTTTAAAAAAAAAAGAAGGCTCGTCTCACAGGTGGAAACTTCCTTTTGTGCAAAATGGAATATGAGGAATTAGCTAAGGCAGAGGTGAAGTCTCTCCTCACAGGTGGAAACATCCTTTTGTTGAAAATGGAATATCAGGAATTAGCTAAGGCAGAAGTGAAGTCTCAGAGATCTGTGAGGTATGGCAAACCTTCCTTTACCTTACACATGCTTTTAGGACAGGGCACTCATCTTGGCATTTCAGAACATCTTACTCTGCTTTAGGAGGCATTACAACTTATCTTCTCCCTGGCATTAGGTGCATGGAAATGCCTGCCGTCTCCTGATCAAAAGTCTTCAAACTATATAAATGTTAAACCAAAACCTGAGGAGCCTTTTGAAGATTTTGTGGCTTGAGTCACTGAAGCAGTAGGCCGGACTGTTATTATCAATACAGGTACAGATCTCATAGTTAAACAGCTAGCTTTTGAGAATGCTACTCATCTTGCCAGACCTTAATTCAGCCAGTGAGAAAAACAGGAGAATTGTCAGCCTATGTTCGGACCTGTGCTGAAGTAGCTCCATCATACATACAAGGGTTAACAATTGCTGGAGCTCTTCAGGGTCAAACTGAAACTGGAGTTTAAAAAAAAAGAATGGGCAATCAAGGAAATCAAAGGAGAAATAATTGCTATTCTTGTTGTGGAGTAGGGCATTTTAGTCATAGTTATGGGTCTGAAACCAGTGAGTACCACAGTGGTTTCTGCCACAGATCTGAGGGCCATGAGGACCACACAAATCTCTTACATGGATCTGAGGGGCTTTTGACAACATGGGGTCCTGCCATGGTTCTCAGGAGCAGGCAAATCACAAAGGGCTCTGCCATGGATCTGATGGCTTTGCAGAGTGACCTGAGGCTCTGCTATTGAAGTGAAGGTTGCAACTCTCAGGACCCAGATGTTTCTCACCTAACGGAGTCTTCAAAATGGATTTGAGCGAAATGCAGACAGCATGTGGTTCTGCCAAGTATGAGGGCCTTGCAGCTTCTGGGTTGTCTGAAAGTCGTGAGGCTGACACAGGTCTCTGCCTTGGATCTGAGGAGCTTGTGGCTCATGTGGGCACTGCCATGGATTTGAGAGCCAGGTGGCATATGTGGCACCCTGCCAAAAATGTGAAGGCCATTCAGATCACCTGAGGCTCTGCCATGGATCTGAGGTATGAAGCTCATGCAGGCTCTGTCACAAATCTGAAGAGTGTGCGGCCCAAGCGGGGCTCTGAGATGGGTCTGATATTTGGGATTTTGGGCAGGTGATCCTCAGCTGCCACAGTCCTCACCTCATATTCAGGCAGAGGACTCACACTACCTTTCCTCTCTCTGAACCCCGTTGTGCTGGCTCAAAGGCCCCTCCTCCAAACACTAGAATTTGGGGTCATCTCACACATTCTGAACTTGGGTGACACAGAAGTTGTAACTCACAATCAACTGAGTGGGATAATGGCTACTGTCCCCCAGCAAAATGGAGGTCCTGACAGATGGAATTCACCAATCCCCAAGTGTCCTACTCTGTGCAATGTCCATGATGACTCAGGAGCTGTCCACTCTCTCCTCCTTGCACTCTTCCTGAAATTGAAGTCAGGCACAGTTCCCTCTGTAACATTGTCCACTGAGAACAACAGTCCCTGTCTGGGAAATAAGGCTTTGGGATCCTGCAGCTTGTGAGGTGGGTTGTTGGAGGGAGCCAGCTGACAGCAGGGAGCTGGCCAGTAATGTGGCCTGACTCATCCCATAAATCCCTTGTGCTGGATCTGAGAGCCATGGCCTGGACCAATGCCCCTTGCCAAGGAGCCCAGGTGTTGGATGGTCTAGGCCTGACAGCTCAACTTGCACTTCACTCCTGGTGCCTCCATGGACACTGGTGATGCTAGGGCTAATTGCATCTTATGCATGTGTTCCCATAACTCATCAGGAACCAAGCCGACAGCTACACTGGGCTTTTTTACTTTTCCTTGGCAGGGGAGGGGCAACTCATGTAGATCCTTGATCACCTGTAACAGTGTTGTATTGAGAAAATGCTATAAAGACAGGTTGCCATGTGATACTTGCACAGTGCTAGTGAGCAGTCTAAGGTAAGTTCCTTTACCATCGTGGCAGCACAAGCTATGTGACTGAAAGCTTTGAGCTTCTCAACATTGCAAGATTTTGTTACCTACACATGTGAAAACAGGATTGGAAGGTGACAAAACCCCTGCATTCCCAAAGAACTTATCTGTAGCTCAGGTCGAATTGAAATCCCAAAGACAGGTGATCTGGCAACTACGACATGGAAGGGCAGGGAGCCGACCAAGCCACCCAGGACTCACCACCAGAGCAATCACATATTAGCCCACTTTGGGCACATGTCCTTCCACATGCTTTACTTCTGACTGACCCACAATGACTGCTTCAGCATGCCTGCACCAGAAACATGGTCCACTAGCAGGGCTGAACCCTGGCAGCCCCATGTAGGACAGGAGGGCTACTTCTGTCCCTTTCACCCACAGGCTGTATCCCTTGTACAAGGCTGAGCCGGGCAAACCCCGCAAAGCATCCCCACCCTTGCACAGGGAGCCTGGGGCAAGGCTCAGGTTGACACACTCGCGTTCCTGGTTGTACACCGCACTTCCCCAGAAAGCTCAGCACGCTGGCGGTGGGTCAGGGGTCCACTTTTCACACTGAGTCGCCCCACCCATTGTCATTGCCGAGATCTCTGCACATGTACTTTTGTTGGCACATCACCACTTCCGAGAGACAGTGCAGGTGCCCTGGGGTGAGCCGGGCACTGTTCAGACAGGGAGAAGTCAGGACATACCCCACATGCTCTGTTTAGCATGGCAGCCTCTGCGGATCTGAGCACGAGATCCACTGAGGTGGAGAATGCTTGTGGTACGGGGCGGGTAGAAGGGCCAAAAGGGCTTTAGGAAAGAGGCCCTACATGAGCATCCTCGTGGGAAAGTCACCAGGGCCTGTGCAACTACCACTGCTGTCAGGTGCCAGGCAGTTTGTGTCCATTGCTAGGAACAGGGACCCCATGTCTGTTCTGAGAAGGACCCCAGGAAAGGGAGGCCTGTGAGCTGAGGGAGAGAGTGCGGCCCTGCTGGGCAACAGCAGCATCAACATGGCTGCTGTGTACTTTGAAGTTGCTGGGGTAGTGGCTGAACAGGAGGTGGGAGGAGCATGATGGAGAGAGGTCAACAGAGGAGGAAGGGGGGAGAAGAAGCTCCTTGCAGCCTGCGTTGCACACCAGGAAAGGCGGCATGAGAAAGAGCAGGCTTCACCTGCATTTGGGTCAAGGACACCCCAGTTACAAGCACACTCTGGGAGACATCCATTGACTAGGGAACATGAGAGACTGAAGCAGAGCCAGCTAAAGAATTGAAGCAGAAACACATGGTACTAATGGAACGCAGAGGGATGATCATCCACAACATCCCTGGCTTCTGTTCTAAAGTTGTATTCTTTAATGTGCTGAGTCACAGTCGCGAGTGTAGCCAGTTTCCCAGTTAGCATTGAGGAAATGCATCACCGTGAAAAAGTGTCTGTTGTGAGGAAAATGAATTTCCTCCACAGCACATTAAAACACTCTAGGGAGGCCTGGAGGGCATGTTGACTGAACCTACACTGTTATGCATAAGTCCACCAATTGTCAAGGTATTTCTCCAACTTGGAGGGAAGGTTCTTTGAAAGCACAGTCTTGCCTGTGTTGGAGACTTTCAGGTAACAGAACCATTCTCCAACTCAGTCACTGACAACTGATAACTGTGATGCCTGAGGTGGCTCTCAAAGGAAGCACCAGCTCGGTGTGGATCCTGTCAGAGAAACGAGATTCTTGTCTTTGCCATTGCTACCAGGTTGCCAGTAAGAACCTGTGGCACACAGAGGTATGAAGTGCTCGATGGCAGTTCATCCTTAGCTCACAAAGATCAGGGCTCTCACTATACTGAGGACAGAGGCCCTCCTTTTGTCCACCACTTAAAGATTAACATGTAGCAGGAGCTATTATTTGAGGATGTATTGGGACATTGTGATCCAGTAATATTAATAACCAGCTGTGCATTGTGTAGGTCTGAATTCTAGTCCCACATGATGGGACTCAAGTTTGATATTGATGTTGTTGTATGTTCAAATAGCCCTGAGACTGTGACACTTGCTCTTCCTTTATTTCCTATGAGCTGTAAAAAAGAAATATCCGGACAAGTCTTGGAAGACAGAAGATGTATGTAACAATATTTTAAGGAGCACCCAACAAAAAAAGATTTCTCCATTGCACTGCCTGTTCTTTCCATATTCCCCTTGCTTTTGCTCTCTTGCACACACACACACACACAACACACACACACACACACACACACACACACACACACACACACACACAGAGGCAGTTTTTGTGAAAGGTCCTTGATAGGTAGTTTATGAACCATTCCCAGATATCTCCCATCATCTGTGATAAGGATGAAGACATCCTTAACTACATGACCAACCTACAGGTCAGTTCCTTGAGCCTCAGCCTAGTCTTATGCAGAAGGCACTGTGAGTAACGGAAATAGTTTAAAACAGTTGCAAGGAGACTCACTGCTTCATCTTATCCTGACAGGTGGTTAAAAACAAGCATCCCAGGTATTGCTGCAAGATCCGGTTGTTTTCCGCAGCAATCATTACTTCTCTAACACAGTGATTGTTAAGGAATATTGAGCTAACATCAATGGTGAGATGTTACTCAGAGACTGGATATTTGACATGGGTGACAGGTAACTGGTGATGTGATCCAGCTCTGTTTTGCATTCTCATCCCTTAGGCTATAGAGCATATTGTTCCTCTCCAATTAAGTGGCTTCAGGGTTATATGAGTGAAGATCCAAGGAGCATGGCATATAACAACAGTGTCGATGTTTTCAACTGGCATGTGGACCATGATTTTGTAGACTCCAGCAGGATTGCTGAGATGGTTGATCACTGGGGGAAATTCTAAGTGCATGTCGGAAGTTCTGGGGCAACTTGACAGTGAGCTAATTTCTCCTTATTCCTAACAGATAATCTACAAGGATATTTGCCATATTAACTTGGCACTCAGGCAGCTGAAGATGGAATGGAGAAAGGTGATGAGCAGCCCTTGACCTTGGGTAAGAGCTTGTGTGTAGGGACATGGTCCCTTAATTCCCAAAGGTTGTACCTGAGGTTTAGTGGAGAAAAAAGGGATTTTCTGACAAACTGGCTCACGTTTGTGTGTGAACACACACATGTAGGCATGCTTTGTGGCCACCCACGCAGGTACTAAATAAATTTGAAGCATCACTTCACTTTAATAGACATATTCCTGGCCATCTATGTCAAGTTGATCTTCAGCTCAATACCAGCAAGTTATGTTGTGTTTCATCTAAGTTTCTTTCACTACTGATTTCAGAAATATTAATGAATATTAAGGTTGTATTTTTGAACTAAGACACATTAGGAGTTTAGTTTTTAATAATAGATGTCCTTATATTTTAGTTTTCTTGGACCATGTATTCCTTCAGTGAACACTAGCAGTTGTTCTGGAATAAGAGCAAACAGATTTTAGTCTCTCTCATTGTGAAAAGTCACACTAATGAAAAGTCACACGTGAGTTTTGGATAGCATTCTATATAGATCCTTTCCATTTTGATACACATTTAGTGTTGTTCTGAGGCAGACATGTGTCCTTAAGAATTTGTGTGTTTCAGAGAGCTTTTCATTTAGAATGGTATCTGTTGGAGATGTGTAAAAACCCTGAAAACCCTGGTATGGAATATATGAGCTTGTCTGCCACATGACGGAAGGAAGATACAGACCTCAAGTGCCAGTTGGGAACAGCTGTGTTAACCCAACCTAATACAATAAATTCTGTGATGTGGATGTTGTGTGTGTTCCAGTGATTCCACGAGAGACTGGGAAAAGAAATGTAGATCAAGTTCACATGAAAGTTCCTGTTCCAAGCCTGGGATGTGCTTTTCTGTACAGTTTTTGGACTAAGACCATTGTAGAGATGGGTTAAGCCTGCCCTCAAATACCAGTGCCAGAATATGTATTTCAAAATAAGTATTTCAAAACACTTTTGTATTGGAAGCAGAGAGAAAAGAGGAAGCAGGGATGTTTGGAGTTCTTCTTTGTTGAGTCCAGCACCTATAACAGAAGCCTTGTGATAAAATGCTCCAAATAAAGGATTAGTGATGCTCCTTCTCTCATTTGTGACTGTATTGGATGGCAAGCTGCCTGGCTTGGTGCCTCCGTGGCTTTTCTTGGGAATTTAGGGTTGCAGACATATTACACCACAAGACACATGCCCTCACAACCAGCTTGTATTTGTGGCATAGCCTGTATTCACACTTGGCTTTAAGGGAGCCATTCTACCCTACAGCTCCAGAAGCTATACCCAATCTTGGAGCACTGCCTGGGTACAATCTGACATGCCATATAATGGCCAGCTGTGCAGAACCCCTAGACCACCTAAGACTTCTGCTGCTGATATTGCAGGCACAACCGCTAATCCCACCTTGCATACATGTGTGCCTCTCAACCACTGTGAGCACCACCTAAGCCAAAGGAATCCCCTGTGGACAGCACATCGTTCAAGTTCTGTGTCACTTCATAGTCACAGAGTGTGTTCTCAGTGGCTGTGGAGGGATGGGGAATAAGGGATGTGGAGGGACACATTTCTCCTTGGAGAAAGGACAGGCCCACACACTGGCAATAAGGGACGTCTCATTCTCTGTGTAGCCATTGGTCTTCCTCCTCTTCCTGCTCCTCCTCCTTCTCATCTTGCTCCACATCCTGCACAATCCTGGGTCAAGAATCACAGGCAGGCCAGGGTTCCATGTGGCTCCCCAAACCCCAGCTGTGCTCATGTTGCCACGGTACCCAGGCAGGTTATGCAGGGTGTTGAAGTGATCCCAGCTGCCTTGCAAGCCCGTGCCTCTGCTACCATGTCCACCACAGTCGCATTTTGGGCTACTTTGCTCCTGGCAGGCTGCCCCCATTATGCAGACACTTGTGCTTCTGCTCTCATTGACCTACTCTCTTGCACCTGGATGACAGCCAAGCCTGAATGTCCACCAACCACACCAGACCCAGCACAATCCCAGTGTATCTGCTAGGCAGGCAGCCCAGGTTTTGACAATGCTCCCAGGCGAGTTTGGGTGCTGATGGCAGGGTTGGATGCTGGTGGCAGAGGTCAACAGCACTTGCACCAGCGTAAACCCTTTGTGTCAGGCAGAGGTTGATATGTGCGAGTCCTTAAGCCTGGCTGCAAGAAGGTTGACCCATCAGCCTTTATGGCAAAGGGGAAGTATTTGCAGCATTCAATCCTCCTGCCTCTTGTCCATGGCATACGGGTGCAGAGGACCTCTTCATGTCTCAGATGAGGGGATATATCTTGTCTGCAGAAGCTCTACTGATATATTGCACCTGGCTTCCCAACCTGCTACCCAAGGGAATGCTCATGCTGCATTCCATCGATTACTCACCCCACTTCTGTATTGTTCCCCTGAAGCAGACATCCTCGCTGGGTTAGTACAGCAGGGCATTGAGCCTAGGTTATCGCAGATGATCTGGGCAAAGGGAAGGGAAGGAGGGCATGTAAGCCGGATTTGCCTAAGATCACCTGAGCATCTTTGCAGGCACCTTTGCCTACTATAACATACATCACCAACCCACCTCATTAGCACTGGTTTATGGCCCTCACCAACCTCTGACAGTCTCATTCCTGCCTGAGGCCAGCAAAGGCTCTCGAATCAAATGAGGTGATGCAAATGAGGGTTGGCCTCATCCAGGCAATCTTGTTGGTGTTTGGAAAGGCATGTTCTGTCAGACAATGCAAAAGGCTGGATTGGCTATAGCCCAGGTTGGAGCCAGTTGGATCACCATCACAGTCACAGAACCACTTGGTTGCGCTGAATGTGAAGCCCTGTATCCTGAACGAATGGAATCTCAAAAAGGAGCCATGACTGAGCAGGATTCACACCGAATCTAGTGTCTATGGCTTCTCTACCATGCTGGCTCTGATCCTTGAGATCTTATCATTGTGGAAGTAGGGGTTCTGCTAGAAGCAAAAGTGTATCCTGCAGTGCCCTTGGCCACAGCTGAGCTCCTTGACCTGCCAAAGGGCGCACAATGAGCCCGCTCTGCCAAGAGGCATATCCCGCCCCTGTCTCCACATCCCCGGGCACACTCTCTTGCTTCCTCCCAGCAAACGTCCAGCCCCATGACCCACACTCACCACCACCCAACCCCTGCACCAGCAACAACACACACCATGGGTCCCCACCTCCAAGCCAACCATGTAGCTCAGGACACTTAGCTCAGCCACGTAGCTCAGCACATCTTCATCGTGCTAATTTTGACACTCCTCAGCTCAAGTGGTGTGTAATTCACTTGGGGTCAAGGAGACACCTGTGGCACTAGTGAACATGGAGCCTGCAACATGTGTCACACTGCCTTCCCTTCCACAGCCCCGTGTGCTGCCCAACAGGCTGGACCTCAGCTCACCAGGCCTCTGATTCCAGGCCTCCCCTCCCTCGAGCTACAGCACCAGCAGCCAGGCTCAGGATTACAGGGGTTGCATGTTCCACTGCGGACAACCCCAATGCTCTGCTCTGGGCTGCAGCCTGAACTTGCACTTGCCAGGAGCTGCTTTGCTGGTACCACCTCAACTTCCAGTCCGGCAGCAATGTGCCTCTGGCTGTACCACACCACTGGATCCTCAGCAGAACATTGCCAAATTCCCTTCTCCAGGTCTGGCTAACCACAGCCCTGCACACAGTTTGTGGGTAGAGTGGATACGGTCCTGCAGGTCTGCTTCAGCACTCCAGGACCTACTCTTGCTCACAGGGTGCTGCCCGAGCTGCGTGGAGCTGAGGCTAGCCAAGAACACCTGTGGTGCATGATGCTCAGCCCCACACCATGCACAGCCCAATACCCATGCCATTCAGACTGCTGGCTAGGTTTCTCCAGGTGGTTAGTGCCTGGCTTCTGGCTCCCTACCACAGTGGAAGTGACTGATCCAGTCAGGGCTTTGGCCAGAGCTAAGACTCTGGGGACTCAGCTCTCCTCCTACCACCTCGCACACTTCCCAACAGTCTCATCTCTCTCTCTGCCTCTCTCTGCCTCTCTCTGTTACTGTCACACACACACACACACACACACACACACACACACACACACACACACACACACACAATCTCTTACTGTTTCTCTCTATGTCACCCACAACCCTCTCCCCTCATCCCTTTGCCAGCAAGGACAGGCTTGCAAAGACCGCATCCCAATCCAACCCCTACCTAAAAGCCCCCATGCTATTGTCATCTTACAAGCTTATTTGAAACAAACAAACATAGAGTAAGTTGTAAATATATAGCAATATTCAGCTCTGATGACATAGTATACCTAAATAGAGAAATAACTGAGGAAGTTACAGATGAAGGAATTATGACTGTCACCACATAAAGCAGCTCAGATTAGATGGCATCAATGTGAGCTTCTACCATATATTACAAAACTAATCAATAGCAATTCTTCTCTAGCAATTCCAAAGAATCTTAAGGCAGAAATCCTCTCAAACTTCTTCTGAGAATTTTGTGCTTAATCACAAAGCACCTTGATTTGTTTAATCAAGTGTTGTTCAACGACACTAGACAGATGACTATCCCTGATTGAATTCATTGCAAAAATCCTCAGCAAAACATTACTCATTAAATCCCACAGCTCACCAAAAGCATCATTTTATGCAGTGTTTGTTTGATATTGGAAAGCAATTTATGTAACATGCTATAGCCTATGAAAAAATGAAAGCCATGATAATCTCAGTACACAGAAAAAGCATTTCTTAAGATACAACCTGCATGCCTGATGTGATAGCGTGGTGGTTAAATGTGCTTGCCTTGAGCATGTCAGCATCCCATATAGGTGCTGTGCCTAATCCTGGTGGTCCTACTTGCCTCACAGCTCCCTGCCTGTGGGCTGCAAAAGCAGTCAAGAATGGCCCAAAGCTTTGGGACTCTGCAACCACACAGGAGGCCCCAGAAGCTCCTGGCTCTTAGCTTCAGATTAGCTCATCTCCAGCCATCGTGGTCACTTGGGGTGTGAATCATCTGATGGAAGTTTCCTCTATGTTTCTGTCCCTCTCTGTATATCAGCCTTTACAGTATAAATACATATTTTTAAAAAAAGGTAGAAATAACCTGTATTCATGTTCAAACCCTAAAGCAAAGTCTGTAATGAGGAATATTTCTCAAAATGTTAAAGGAATACATTTAGCACTCACAACACAGCAGCATATTGAATGTGGCCAAGTTTCTAGGGGACTTATACTAGTATCTTGAATCAATAAAAAGGTACATTCTCACTCCTGTCATGAAATATAATCCTGGATATTTTAACCAGAGACATTCTATAAGATATAGGAATATGGGCCCGGCTTTTCTTTGTTGGGAGATCTTCGATCACTGCTTTAATCTCTGCTTCAGTTATGGATTTATTTAATTCTTCTCTTGCCTCTGGACTAAGTTTTGGTAAGTGGTGGTAGTTTAAGAACTTTTCCATTTCTTGATTCTCCTCAAATTTATTGGAGTTCAGTTCTTTGTAGTAATTTCTAATGATTTTCTTAATGATCACAGTGTCTGATGTTATGTTGCCTTTTTCATCTATAATGCTGTTGATTCTCGCTTTCCCTTGTTTTTTTTCTTTTTTTTTTTTTTCGGTCAGTTGGGCCAATGCAGTCTATTTTGTTTATTTTCTCAAAAAAACAACTTTCTTATTTGTTGATTTTATGTATAGTTTTTTCTATTTCTATTGGGTTTATCTCCTCCCTTGTTTTGATGATTTCTTGTTTCCTATTGTGTGTGGGGCTCTTCTGCTGCTGTTGTTCCAATTTCTGGATTTGTGTGCTTAATTCCTGTATTTGGCACCTTTCTTGAGCCTTGACATGGGCTCCAATTGCAATGTGTTTACCCCTTAGCACTGCTTTGACATTGTCCCACAAGTTTTGGAATGTTGTATCAGAGTTTTCATTGGTTTCCATAAATTTTTTTATCTCATCTTTAATTTCTTCTCTGATTCATTGTTCATTTAATAGCATATTGTTCATCTTCCAAGAGTGTCTATATTTCATGGTGTGTTTTGCATTGTTGATTTACAGTTTCATTCCATGGTGGTCTCAGTGGGGACATGGTATGATTCTAACCTTTTGGAAGTTATTTAGATTTGCTTTGTGCCCTATCATATGGTCAATTCTGGAGAAGGTGCCATGCACCGGTGAGAAAAATGTGTAGTCTGTGGCCTTAGGATAAAAAGTTCTATATATGTCTACTAAATCCAGTTGTTCTTTTGTTTGTGTGAGCTCTGTTGTTTCTGTGTTGAGTTTTTGTTTCATCTATCTGCCCATTGGTGTTCAAGGTGTGTTGAGATCATGCACAAATATTGTGTGCATATCTATGTCTCCCCTTAAGTCTGTAAGTAATTGCTTCACTTAACAAGGTGCGTTGGAAATTGGTGCATAAACGTTAAAAATGCTGATTGCTTCTTGATGGATCATTCTTTCACCAATATAAAATGGCCTTTCCTGTCTCTTTTGATGTTAGTTGAAGTCTATCTCATCTGAAATTAGGACAGCTACTCCAGGTTTCTTTTTTTCTCTTCCATTAGTATGAAATATCTTTTTCCATCCCTTCACTTTCAGTTTGTTCGCATCTTTTCTGGTTAGATGTGTTTCTTGTAGGCAAAAGATAGTTGGGTCTCATTTGATGATCCATTCCATTAATCTCTGTCTTTGGTTGGTGAGTTTAGACCATTTGTGTTAAGAGTTAAAATTGAGAGGTTGCGATTTTCCCTGCCATGAGAGTGTGTTTTGTTGTGTGTTGTTATCTGTGTAATGGCCATTCCTTGTGTCGGCTTTAGTTTGGAGACCTTCCTGCTTGCCATCTTTGTTTATGGTTTGCCTCTTTTTTTCCTGGAATTAGCACATTTCTGAGGAGATTTTGCAGAGCTGGTTTTGTGTTGACATATTCTTCTAGTTTTTCTTTGCTATTGAAGTATCTGATTTCATTTTCATATACACATGAGATCGTTGCTGGGTACGTTATTCTTGGTTGACAGTTGTTTTGCTTCAGGACTTGGAAGATCTTTTTCCATTCTCTCCTTGCTTGTAGGGTCTCTTCAGAGAATTCAACAGTGATTCTGATTGGTTTTCCCCTGTATGTGACCTTTTCTGTGCTTCTTACATACAGGGAAGTTTTTGGATTTAGATATTATGCAACTGAATGTACAAATACTAATTTTGTCACTAGCTAAACAAAAGCTATTGGTGAAACTTATTTTGTTTTACCAGAATATTTTACTTGAATAGTTTTTATAAGTTAGGCGGCATAAAAATCAAGTGAGATATTTGTTAAATTCAAATTCCTAGGATAGTTGAAATAAATGCATACTTATCTTTAGAGCTATATAGTTTATCTTCCAAGGTCAACCTCAATAGTGTATACATTTTGACTTTTGTTATAAATAGCAGTGAGCAATTGGAAAGCAGATGTAATTAGAAATTTACCTGTATTTAAATATGAAGGCTTTATTTGTCTTTAAGAATGACTTTTCTACAAAATATAAGAATTATGGCCACAATACATCATCTTCAGTAAATGTATGTATGCTTAAGTCTGTTACTTTTATTCAAAACTGTATTTTTCAACTAATGTACATTTCTGTCCACTGAAACCCAAATTGTATAATATTTCTAAGTATGAACTTGGAAATTGCAGTATACTCACTAAGGCTCAGGTTTCTTTAATTTAGTTAAATGACTTGTGAGAATCAGAATTGATCACAATCTGTTGTCTTCATTATGGTTCCACTGATCAATAATTCATCTGGGATCTGGCACAATGAAAATGATATTGATGACTCTTACATGATTAAGACACACATAATACGCCTCTAGCTATTGTCAAATATTTCTTTTAATAAAATATGTGAGAGCACTGGAAGCACATGAAACAGTTACCTAGGCAAGCAGCAGATTACTACCAGAGCAAACAGGAAACTTTATGTAATTTATAAGAAGTAAGTTATCCCATAAAAGTAAGTATAGATTTGTCTGTACAAGACAATATACACCAAAAAGAGACAACTACTAGGGACCACAAAAGTTAGTAAACTTTGTCTACAGAAATGGCACTAACCAGAGAAAAAAATTGTAAGCTCCAAGCAGTTTACAAATGAAAAGGGCTTGCTTGTATATTTGTTGTATGAATTCAGATGTCTACTCCCAAGAGCAAGCTACAGATTCAGCATGATCCCAGTTGAACTATGCGCACCATCCTTCCACCTTGAAACTCACTGGGACACAATCACATGACACTAAGTACTGCTGAAGGGGGCATAGTGCATACTTGAGAAATAAAAGGACTTAGAGAAAAGAGCAGATTTATTGAGGGTAGCCTGAGGGAACTCTGCCACCAACTGAAGTAAAGAACAACTGTCGACTCACCCAGAAGTTTTTATTCTCAGAGAAAGATTTGTCCCCATCAATGCCTACATGTTTTCAGGGACAACATGGGATTAGCACAGCACAGGAGGAAGGAGAGGTTTAGCAAAATGCTCCAGGCACACAACTCTTTCAGTTTGTTCTCTCAGTAATACCCACTTCCAAACACTCTGACACTTTCCACCCTGGGCTCTGTCACAGGGATTGTCTTTCCTAGTTGCAGACTTTGTCAAGTGGCATCACTTGGGGAGGCTGATGTCCCAAGGCTCCCACTACACATCCCTCTGGTTCCAACTCAAGCTGCCTAAATATTTTATTCATTTCTTCTTGTAAAAGATTTAACTATTTTCCTGGAATGATAGGTCAATAGAGAGAAGAAGAAAGAAAGAGATAGATTATCCATCCACAGGTTCACTCCACAAGTGGCTGCAATGGCCAGAGGTGAGTTGATCCCAGCAAAACAGCCAGGAACTTTCTTGTGCTCCCAAGTCCGTTCAGTGATCCAAGGCTTTGTGCCATCTTCTACTGCTTTCTCAGCCCATGAGCGAGGAGCTAATGGAAAGTGCAGCAGCAAGGACAGGAGCCACTGTCCATGGTTTCCAGGCGCATGCAAGGCAAGGTCTTTAGACGTTATTACATCACATATGCCCAAATCGCTTTCTTCTGATGGCCTTTTTCAGAAGGAATACATATCACTTCAGTCATATGGAACACAGCATACTGAGAAGAACAAAAGAAAATTCTGGTTCTTATGCAATGAAAATTCATTGGAGACATGACAACAGATTTCATGATATATTGACAAGTAGTGGTTATCAAAACTCCATGGAATAGACACAAAGATATACATCAGGATTCACAAAAAAAGAATGCAGCACCATAAAAGAACACTAGAAAACATTATATAGCAGCCAACTAACAGTTACAAACATACTGAAATCAGTCCAGGGAGAAACAAAACAAACAAACAAAAATTTACACTTTTGACCAAAGCATGGTGTCCAAATGAGATTGTGAGTGCAAAATAGGAAAGGAGATAATCACCTTAACTCTATAGAGCAGGAACCTAAATCTATGACCTGGTACCTCTAATGTGCCAGAGGAAAGCTTTAGGGAAGCCTAGAAAGAATGTGTGACCAAAGGTTTCTCAGAACAGATCCTAGAACAAAACAGAAAATTATAAGGGGATTCTTCTTGCAAGGCCACATGCTTCTGGTGACTTTGTATTGCAGTTTAGCCATAAACTCATGAACCGTAAAACCAACTTTTTTTATATAAGAATGGGCATGGAGCTCAGATGAGCAGACTAAGATGAGGACACATGAAACAAATAGCAACTTGCTTGAGCAGGTACTCCAAATATCTCAATATCTCTATGAAATGAGAGTTACATGATTCAAAATAGTGAGTGTAAGTAAACTCAGTGAGTTACAAAAGAATACAGAGGGACACATAAAAAAAAAACAGAAGGGAATGAAAAAAGAAAAAAAAAGTTTGTGTTGAATAAGAAGGGACAAACAGGACAAGAGACAGAGGAGGAAGAGGAAGAAGGGGGAAGAAACACAATACCTCAGTAGGGACTGAGTGGCAGATTGTCAAGTCAGTGGATTAAAATGTCTTCAAGGAAAATGCAAGCATTACTTCTTAGTGATAGTAATTGTGAATGAAAATGGATTAAAATCTCCAATCTGAAACCTGAATTCACCTGAGTGGATAAAACCACCATAACCCTCAAAGATGCCAGCAAAAAACAAACATATAAAATGACAGAAACTCAATGTTTGAGATGACAGAAAAGTATTAGACAGGGTAAAGCACAGAAAGCAGATTGCAGAAAACATTGGAGGTCAGGAAGTCAACAAGGAGGTACCTGGGGAACCCCCGGACATAGGGAAAAGGTGACGATGGCAGAGCAGTGTTGCAAGGAACAGAAAACCCAGCTGCCACCTGTGAGCTGTGATCTGGACTCCAACAACAACCAGGGATCCAGAGGCGGCCACAGATCAGCCATTGCTGTAGCCAGCTGGGAGCTTAGGTTCACACAAGGAGCTCAGGAGGTGAAGACAGGCTGGGACTGGAGAATACTGCCTAATACTGTGGCTCAGTATTGAACCAAAAGGGAGCTCTAACTCAGCAGGGCACACTGGTGGTGGGATCAAACAACGGAGTGGGCAAGTTTCCAGCTAGTTACTTCTGGATGATCTCATGGGGAGGACAGCGCCAGCTTCACATCCTGCAAGATCTGGGTGGTCTCCAGATGGGAAATCCAACAGCCTTGGCTCTCAGGCAGTGCTCCCCCGGGCACCATCTTGTGTTTTTACACAAGACCAGTGCTGCTGATAAACCAGTTATCTGGGACTATTGGTGTTTTATAACCCAGGACACTGACTAAAGAAACAAACTAACAAAAAATTGACTTGTAGATGTGTAGATAACCCATCTTAAAAAACTGCACTAAGGAGAAAAATTTACTAAATAGGATTTCAATGTCAAAAGTTAAAAGAAGAGACAGAGGCACAATGAATATTACCAAAGACCCTCTGGTATTGGAACAAAAGCCTCTAACAACCTCAGAATTAACTGAGGAAGATATTAAAAAGATGGGGGGCAGAGAATTCTGACAATTTATTATAAGGCTTCTGATGAACAGTGAGAAGCATGCAACACAAGAATTCAAAGAATGTAAAGAATTTGTTACACAGGAAATGAATCAAATGAAAGCTGACATTTCAGAATTTAAGAATCCAGTGGAGCAAATTAAAAGTAGAGTGGAGTGTCTCAAAAATAGGATGAATGAAGCAAAACAAAATTTAAAAAATCAGAATTGAAAGATATTTCCTGTCACCGGGGGGGGGGGGGAGGATGAAGGAGATGGGGAGGAGGAAGCTGGAAGAAGAGCTAGGCCAAACCAAAAAAAAAGAAAAAAAGAATCAGGAATTAAAAGATACGATCAAAATGCCCAACATAATAATTATGGGAGTTCCAGAAGGCAGAGAAAGAGCAAGTGGGACTAAAGGTGTATTCAAAGAAATAATAATAATAAAAAAAATCCCTAATCTGTTGAATGAATTGAGAAACAACATCCAGGAGGGGCACATGCCTCCTAACGGGGTTAATAAAAAGTGACCTTCACCAAGGCACATGATAATCAAGCTCTCCTCCGTTGAACACAAGGAAAAACACCCTTAAATGTGCACTTGAAAAAAATCAAGTGACTTACAGAGGAACCCTAGTCAAACTCACAGCTGACCTCTCAGAGGAAACACTTTGGGCCAAGAGAAAACGGAGTGACATAGTTCAGACCCTAAAGGGGAACATTTTTCAGGCCAGAATAATGTATCCTGCAAAGCTCTACTTTGTCTTTGAAAATGAAATAAAATTCTTCCACAATAAAGGAAAACTCCAAGAATACAGTCCTCCAAACAGCCTTATTGCTAATACTCAAGAATGTTCTAGTGGGAGGGGAAAGGAAAAGCAGGTACGAAAACCAAAGGCAAATGTGGAGAGAATCCCACTAAAAGACCATCAGATGACTCAACCAGAGAACACCACATTACTATGATGATAGAACCAAATTGCCATGTATCCATATTAACATTGATTGTAAATGGTTTAAATTTATCAATCAAATGCCATAGATTAGAGGAATGGATCAAAAAGCAAAACCCATCTATCTGCTGCTTACAGGAGACACATCTCACTAACAAAGATCAGAGGAAACTGAAAGTTAAAGGATGTGAAGAGATATTCCAAGTGAATGGAAAGGAAACACATGCAGAGGTAGCTATTCTTAGATGATATATACATCAATGTGAAAAACATTAAAAGAGATGAAGAAGAATACCATCAAATGATCAAGGGATCCATTCAACAAGAAGAGATCACCATACTAAATATGTATGCACCAAATGCCAACACATCAAGCTATGTGAAACAAGTGTTAGTGGACTTAAAGAGAGAAATAGACTGGGACACAATTATAGTGAGTGCCTACCCTTTAACATCAACGGATAACAAACAAGCAAAAAAAAAAAAATAAAAAAAAATAACTGAAACTCAGCAAAGAAATAACAGAACTTACCCAAAGATTAGAGCAAATGGAATTAGTTTAGATCTACCAAATTCTCATCCTACAGATAGAGAATACACTTGTATTTTCAACAGTGCATGGAACCTTCTCTAGAATTGATCATAATATTTTGAAAAAAAATCAAAAAGAGTATAGAAAATGAAGGGAGGTGAATCCCACACTATATAATATTTTAAGACAAATTTCAAAAAAAAATAATATATTTAAAATATATTAACAGAGAGAAACTGATTCTATGCTTCCCAGAAGTACAAGACTGAAATGCCTACCACAGATGTTAAATGACAAAGTCATGCACTTTCTTCAGGCATGTGCACTTAAGGCATTCACGTGCAGATTCATAATCTGATTTTGGTCAAATGAATTTGACATGACATATACTCAATTTAAAAAATTTCAAGACAGATGCTATGTACCTGTGCTTGTTTTTCAGCCCTCAAATATTCAAAAAAGAAAGAAGGAAAGAAGAAAGAAAGAGAGAGAGTGAAAGAAAGAAAGAGAGAAAGAAAGGAAGAAAGAAAGAAAGAAAGAAAGAAAGAAAGAAAGAAAGAAAGAAAGAAAGAAAGAAAGAAAGAAAGAAAGAAAGGAAGGAAGGAAGGAAGGAAGGAAGGAAGGAAGGAAGGAAGGAAGGAAGGAAGGAAGGAAGGAAGGAAGGAAGGGAAGAAACATAAAAAAGGAATCACATGGCTTCCAGTTGTTCCTAATATGGATGGCATATGCCCATCCATATTGTGAGAACTCTAATATTTTGAGACAAACAAGTGCCCATGCATCAATGTGTTACTTTAGTTAAAAAGTTTTATTTGTTATTAATGTAAAGGCAGATATAGAGAGAGGAGGAGAAACACAGAGAGGAAGATCTTCCATCCAATGGGTCACTCTCCAAGTGGCCACAATTGCTAGAGCTGAGCCAATCCTAAATCTGGAGCAACGAGCTCTTCTGGGTCTCAAACGTGGGGTACAGAGTCCCAGACATCGGGCCATCTTCAACTGCTTTCCCAGGACACAAGCAGAGAGCTGGACAGGAAGTGGGCCACCAGGATTAGAACCAGCACCCATATGGGATCTCGACGAGTGCAAAGTGAAGGCTTTAACCAGTATGTTATTGCATTCAGCCCAATGTGTTACTTTCTTTTTCTTTTTTTTTTTAAAGATTTATTTTTATTATTTTTTCATTGGAAAGGTGGATATACAGAGAGGAGAGACAGAGAGGAAGATCTTCCGTCCGATGATTCACTCCCCAAGTGAGTGCAACAGGCCGATACTATGCCGATCCGAAGCCAGGAGCCTCTTCCGGGTCTCCCACGCGGGTGCAGGTTCCCAAAGCTTTGGGCCATCCTCAACTGCTTTCCCAGGCCACAGGCAGGGAGCTGGAAGGGAAGCGGGGCTGCCAGGATTAGAACCGGTGCCCATATGGGATCCTGGGCATGCAAGACGAGGACCTTTAAACACTTACCCCACCGCGCCGGGCCCAGAATGTGTTACTTTTACAAGAGGGTTCAAATCTAAGATAAATTTAGATGTGGGAGTGTCTAAATATAGTTAAATAGAATATAACTGTACTAACACAAGATTTTCATAGACATAAATAGTATAGGGATAGGATGGAGGGTCCAGAAGGCAGCCAAAAAGTAATTATACAGCAAAGTATGAGAGAACAGTGGAAGCCCTACGAAACACACAGCAGACACTGGAAATGCTGCTTTCAGTCATCAGCAAGCACACAGCTCTCTCCTACTTCAAGTAAAACAACTATGACACAAATCATGAATTCCAGGCCCAGTGCGATAGTGTAGTGGTTAAAGTCCTCACCTTGCACTCACCAGGATCCCATGTGGGTGCTGGTGGGAGACCCAAAAGATCTACTGGCTCCTGTCTTTGGATTGGCTCAGCTACAACCGTTGTGGTAACTTGGGGAGTGAATCATTGGATAGAAGATCTTTTCTCTGTATCTCCTCCTCCCTGTATACCTGACTTTCCAATAAAAATAAAAATGATACATCTATTTTTTTTTTTTTAAAAAAGCATGTAATCCAGCTGAGCAGAAAGCGGGGCACACAATGTGTAGCATGAATTGCTTCCAGAATTGATGGCAGTAGCAGGCGCCCGCCACAAACTCTGAATCAAAGCAAATGCTACTGTAAGAAAGATCTTGCTATACTGCCATGGGAGGAAGCAAAATCCTCATTCTCCTAATTTATGGGATACACAAACTGCTGCTAAATAGACATCATTTTGACAGTGACTGTGATCAGGCTGCAGACACCCTGTGCACTTCTGAGTCAGTTGCAGAATTCACTGTTGGTGTGGAAAGGTCTAATCAGGGCTCCTCACTCACTTTTACCAACAGCTGGTATCTGATGGGAAGATTCATGTACATGTGTCTGCCATTAAATGTATTACAACAAAACTATTGCCATGCTGGCTCCTAAGTCTGTTCATCCAGATCTGGCTAGAACTGGCATCTATGCTAGTTTTGAACTTAAAATTAATTTTGCAGAGAATGTGAGCAAAGATTAAGCATCCTATTACTGTGGGAATCTTCCACACACATACTCTGGGAATTCAGTGATTGTCCGTACGGTGTAGTGTGGATTGCTGTCTAGTAAGGCACATAGAGGTGCAGTCTGTTAGATGTTGCTGTGAGACTCACATGCCAGTTTTATAGGTGTTGGAGCACTGTGAAAGGTGTAGAGGTTACACAGATTCACACACGGTTTTGAGGACTGTCTCCTGACCTACATGAAAATGCAGAAAAAACAATCTTGGAGGTGACACTGGATATCAAGCTTTGGACTATATTACTTCCCAAAAAGAACACTGTAATACTTCAATATAAAATGTATAGATGAGGAAACGGACCATATGCTTGACCATGCATCCAAAATTAATACAAATATAATTAAACACCAGCATTAACATCATGTACCTGAGGAACAAAATGTTATTCATTGAAGAGAAAACTTCAAGAGTAAACAATGGTAACATTAGAAAGAAATGATTGAACTTGTGAAATGATGAGTAAAACACAACATGCTTTCAAAAAATGATAATGATAATAGAAAAAGATTAAGCAAATGTTGTATAGGAGAATAATTCCTAAATGTAATCAGTGTAACTAAAGAGATTCAAACTGGACAATATGAATCAACCTAAGCCTATTATACACAGCGTGATCCTCCTCATAGGGGAAATGAAAAGACTCTGCTAATGAAACTCTTCTGGGAAGTTGGGAAAGTATCAGCTTATAGTTCAATATCCTGAGCACACACAATCAAAAGTCTGACAAAGGACTTGGAAGATTAGTTCCACCAAAAAAGGCTGCCAGAAATTTAAATGCCTTGGAAAAAACTAACCAAAACAAAGGAGGGTCTTAACAACAAAGACTACATAATATTCAAGAAAGCAATACGAGAGGATATCAAAAAGATGAAAACAAACTTCAACGTTGGTGGATTTGCAGAATCATTGTCCTCAAATACCTACCACACCACAAGCAAATTTAGTTTAAAGGAGTTTCCACTTTATTGCCTGAGATATTCTTGTCACATGTACAGTCATAAACTCTAAAATCTTTAGGGAATATGGACAAAACAACCAGCTAATACAAGGTTCAATCACAAAAATGTATTTGGGGACATCACAGTACAGAATCCAGCTGTAACAATCAAAACACTGGGTTCACAGAGTAAAAATAGACCACAATCAGTAGAGCAGAAGAGATGTTACAAGCAACAAATACACACATCTAACAAAATGTGATCATTCAACAGTGTATTGCATTCATTGAGGGAGAAAGAATTGACTTTTCCACAAGCCTTAGAAAACTTGATCCTAATTTTCAGAAGCACTAAATCAGAGCACCCACGACCGCAAAAGTCATCATAGTATTTATCAATGAGCCAGATCTACAACCTGATGGCATCAAAGTCCTAGAGAAAAATACTGGTGACTGTGTAAAACTCAAGACTTATATGGAAAACATCAGAAATACAGGCAATAAAAATTTTAAAAAGCTTGATCACATCAAAATGACAAATTTTTACAACACAAAGAATACTTGCAGAATGTAAAGGTGCAAACAGATATCAGAAAAGCCTAGATAATTATATATTTGACCATGTGTTAATATCCATAAAATATAAAAGCTCAGGTAAGTCAAAAACAGTGGGACAAACATTCAGTTTAAGAAGTGGCAAAAGACACTGACACAAACATTTGAAATGATGAAATGTGAATGGCTAACACAACAGTAAAACCAAGTTGTCTAGACATTTGGGAGATGCAAATCAATAAAACCAATTTTTAGCCAATTTCTCAACTCCTCCTTTAGTTACAAAAGCTATCTTCTAAAGGCAAAACATAGAAACAAATAGCAACAAAACTAAGAGAAGGTGAACCATTAAATTATGATTTGCTATTTTGCTAGTATCATTTTTTTGAATATTTATTTTTATTATTATTTTTTTAATTGGAAAGGCAGATACACAGAGAGGAGAGACAGAGAGGAAGATCTTCCGTCAGATGATTCACTCCCCAAGTGAGCGCAACAGTCGACGCCATGCCGATCTAAAGCCAGGAGCCTCTTCTGGGTCTCCCACGCGGGTGCAGGGTCCCAAAGCCTTGGGCTGTCCTCAACTGCTTTCCCGGGCCACAGGCAGGGAGCTGGAAGGGAAGCGGGGCTGCCGGGATTAGAACCAGCACCCATATGGGATCCCGGGCGTGCAAGGCGAGGACCTTAACCACTTGCCCCACCGCGCCAGGCCCTATTTTGGTAGTATCATAAAATATTCACAATGACTATTGGAATATTATTACATGGACTCTTAGTTATCTGAGATTGTATCCAGTGCATTGCAGACCATCTCGCCACGTGTCTTTATCCTAAATGTAAACCAGCATATGAGACATACACCTACATGTCCATAGCAGATCCAATCATAACAGCTAAGATTGACAATCAAATCATTTTCATGCCAAAAGACAGTAAATGGAACAGCTTCCTCTTTCTACCCTTTCACAAATGATAATATGGATTTCTTTTAATAGTTCTAAAATATTTCTATAATTTATACTGAAATTATTATCTTTTTTTCCTCAAAAACTGAGGAACCTGTTTTTTTTAATAAAGCAGATCATGAATGTTACAAAGAGCTGCTGTTTTTGTTGTTGTTGTTGTTTGAAGATTTATCCATTTTTATTGCAAAGGCAGACATACAGAGAGGAGAAGAGACAGAGAGGAAGATTTCCGTCCAATGATTCACTCCCCAAGACACCACAATGGCCAGAGCTGCACCGATCAAAACCAGGAGCCAGGAACTTCTTGCAGGTCTCCCATGCAGATAGAGTTCCAGGGCTTTGGGCTGTAGTTGAGTGCTTTCCTAGGCCACGAGCAGGGAGCTGGATGGGAAGTGGAACTACCGGGATTAGAACCAGCACTCATATAAAATCCTAGTCTCTAGGTCATTGCTTCAGGCACTGAGTAACAATTGTTTACAAGCTATAAGTATAACAGGCTCTCATGCACTCTTTTATGTTATGACCTTAGCTGAAAAATAACTCTTTATTGATTAATTGCTACTTGGACCCCCTTTCTTCTGATATCATTTACAGATTTCAATTGCTTTCAAAGAATGTTTTCTCAGTAAATACACTTCTTTTTTCTCTGTCCTGATAGAAGTGCCTTCGGAATTGATGATAGGTCATAAACTATGAACATGTAATTTCAATTTGCTATTTTTAAAAGATATGGTTATTTTATTAAAATATCAGATTTCACAGAGAATCAGAGACAGTGAGATCTTCCTCTCTGCTGGTTCACCCCACAAATGATAGCAGCAGAAATCTGATCACATATAAAGCTTGGAGACAGCAGTCTGCTCAGACACGGATACTAGTCTGACTTTATATTTAACATTAGTAAAAGATGCTGATAGAGAAATCGTGGCTTCCAGGATTGCCTGCTGAAAGGAAGTGCACTGTGCCAAAGAAAGAAAAGGACAGACAATTATCCTGCACATAGCTGCCTGAAGCCCATGAATTCCAAGAGAGGAGATCTCAAGGGAAGGGAAATAAGGATGACGGCTTAGGTGTCAAAGATACAACCCAAAATATTGAAACCTAATTTACTGGATATGTTATTCAAATAGGCTTATGTCTAAAATACTGTATTTGTGGTTACTATATTCGTCCCATGGTTAAAATATCTGTTACTTGGAAACAACATGGAACTTAATTGATCTAGCCAGTGCATGTTAGCCAGTGTGTGTTGTTCAGTGCTGAAAATGTATATATTGAAATAACAATTGGTTTGAGAGTGAAAAGAATTATTTTTTTTTAGAAAAATGCTTTTTATTAGCAGTGTAATTATCATTTTATCATACAGTTCCATAGGCCCTGGGATTTTCCTTATCCCTTCCCTAGTAACCTGCTACCCTGTAGTGATTTCCCCAATATTATCACTAAATTATAGTTCTTCTTACCCAATCATATGTCTATAATTGTAGGGATGGACAAGGGCAGAGTCCAGCATCCTATTTTCAAGATATGTAAGCAGTTTCATTGGGAGTGCATTTTTAGTCTGTAATTGTAGATGTATATTACATTGTATCCTCACATCTTGGTACGTTATACTCCATTACACAGTCTCTCATTACACACATACATCCCCTTAAATGAAAAGTCACAAAACAAAATTAACAACAGGAAGGAAAAAAAAAAGAAATTAACAACAGCATGCAATTAAATAACATGCTAATAAGTGACCAATGGGTCACTGAAGAAATGCAAAAGCAAATCAAGAGCCTTCTTGAACAAAATGATGCTGTCATATGATCTATGATTTATTGATAATTTAGTCAGAACAAAATATTTAGTAGAGACAAAACTAATAAAAAAAATCAACATCCATGTAATATCATTTCCATTGATCTTTGTTGATGAAATGTAACTCCTGTACAACAAAAAATCCGTTTTTTTTTTTTTGTTTTCTTTTTTATCCAGTCTACTAATCTATGACGTTTGATTAAGTTTAAGCTACTTACTTTCAGGGTTAATAGTATGGGTGGTCATATGTCATGTTATTTTAGCAATGGGTTGTATTCTGTTGTTATTTTATTGGGATGTTCTTCACATTTGCCTTTGGTTTTGGTGGGCATTATTCATTTTCTCTGTCAAAAATACATCTTTAACTATAAGAACTAAATTGTTTCAAGCTTTCTTTACTACAGAAGAATGTTTATCTCAATTTCAAACATAAAAGTAAGCTCTTTCCAGTACAGCATCCTGGACTAAACATTTTTGGCTTTTAGAATCTTAAAAATGGGGCCCAGCTTCATGGCTTAGCCGAAGAAGTCCTCTCCTTGAACATGCCAGGATCCCATATGGTGCCGGTTCTCATCCCAGCAGCCCCACTTTCCATCCAGCTCTCTGCTTCTGGCCTGGGAAGGCAGTCAATGATGACCCAATGCTTTGGGATCTGCACCCACATGGAGACCTGGAGGAAGTTCCTGGCTCCTGGCTCTGAATTGGCATTGTTAGAGTTTAGGCTAAAGCCCCGGATGTCAGGGTGCAAGCTAGTCAACCCCCTAGAGAACAACAAAGAGTCTCATTGGCAATGCAAACTGCAAAAAGAGTTTATTGTGCCAGACCACACTTGGGGCACACAGGCCAGCCAAGCCGGGTGGTCAGACCCCCAGTAGCCCAAGACTGAAGCTTGTATAGGCCCTTTTGTGCTGGGAAATACATCAAAAGTAACAACCCTAGACATGTTCATCTTTATGGTCTTCAGGCACAGGCAGCCTGTTCTGTTGCCATACCCATTATCTGATTGGCTCATCCCATTCTTACGCCCTTATCTTCCCCCTGCTCCTGGAACTGGAGAAGAATTGTGCCCTTTCCCCTTGCTCTTGGGTTCACAAAGTTGCAGGATAGGAAAGAATAGATTTATCACTAAAGCTGAATTCTCCCAAGGTCCATGCGCCTCCTGGCCTAGCAAATAGCAGTTTTCTCTACACAAAGGAACCTCACACTGCCCAAAAATAGCATTTCACCACATTCTAACAGCATAGCACCAGCGATTGTGGTCACTTGGAAAGTGAATCATTGGATAGAAGATATTCCTCTGTGTCTCTCCTCCTCTCTGTATATCTGACTTTGTAATAAAATTAGATAAAGACTCTCACAACTATGGAAGAATTCAGTGATGTTGGAATTATGGGGATGGAAGCAGATATAGGGAGTTAAGGTTTAGTTGAATGTTTATAGTACTTTCAGATATATAAAAAAGACACAAAGCACAGCTGCTTTGTACAAAAAACCTATTGCTCTTTAGGTAAAAGTCACATCCCAACTTTTATTAACAGGGCATTCCACAGGAAGTATATAAAGTGGATGACTCAGATGTCCCTCATCACAGGGAATCCAACTTTGTCAGAAGAATAGAGTCATTAATGCTCTTAATGCTTGTTACAGGCAGTTCGTTAGTTTCATCTTGATACTACTGAACATGCATCCCCTGCAATTCACACATAAGAATTAAACATTCCACCAATCAAAAAGATTTTTTCAAAAGACAATCTGATGAGAGCTACAGAATATTTATCTGAAAATGAGTTACAAAAGTGAATAAAATAATTGAATAAATTGGCCAAATATATTGATGTTATTAAGATAATATATGCATTACAAACAAAAATTCAATTTGGCAGCATGATGACTATGTAATCACATGTAAAGCAATTTATGTTACTTTGCATGTCTCACTATATAGTATGAAAACAGCTACTACACATCACACTTGTTGCTGCTCCCTCTTATTTATCAGCAGAAGATTGGATAAGAAAGCTTTGGTTCATCTACTCCATGGAATACTACTCAGCTATTAAAAAAAAAAAAAACAAAATGCAGTTCTTTGTGGCTAAATGGGCACAACTGGAAACTATAATGCTAAGGGAATTGAGCGAATCCCAAAAGATTAGATACCACATGTTTGCCTTGATTTAACCTGTAATTTTTTGTTTGGTTGTTTGTTATTTTTTGAACCTGTCATTGATACTGTCTCAACCCAGATGTTTCGAAGAATGGAACTTGCATTATTTTTAACATATTGTTTACCCAATACTATGTCAATTAATTCCATAATGTTGTATATTGATACTAAGGTTTTGTTGGGGCTTTTAACTGACCGGATCTTTACTCTGTTAGCCCTATCTTCAGACTAGAGAAGGTCTCCCCAAGAGGCCACTGAACTTATCTGGACAATAAGACACTGGACTTTATGCTAGATATGTGTTTGTAAGGAACGTATCTCAACTGAACTTGGACTGTGGTTATGCATCAAGGTGGAGGAATCCACCATGGGGGGGGGGGTATGGGAGGGGTGGGGGGAATCCCCAGTACCTATAAAACTGTATCACATAATACAATGTTAACAACAATAAAAACAAAAAGAGAGAGAGTTTCATGTGTTAAGACCACTTCCACAGCTTTTCAGTTTTTTGTTCAGATATAATCCTTAATTAGAGAAAGAAGAGATCCCTTTTGAGAGGATATTTGTGAGCCCATACAAGACTTAAAGCACACTTGGCTGAAGGCAATACACAAGCAGATGCTGCCACATGGCTGGGATTCCTAACCCTAGGTTCCTCTGTGTCTGAGGGTTACTGAGCACATGCCTTACACAACTTGAATGCGCTCACACTTCGCCAGATGTTTGAAATTACCAGAGAGCAATCTAGAGAGATGTGGCAGATGGATGTCACACATTTTCCATATTTTGGCAGACTCAAATGTGTCCATGTAACAATGGACATCTATAGTGGGTTCACCCATGCCACAGCACTTACTGGAGAAGCCTTCAATGATATTATTATGCACATGCTAAAAAGCATGTCAGTTATGGGCAAAATTAACAGCCTTAAAACTGATAATGGCCCAGGGTATACAGTATCTAAGTTTCAACAATTTTGCTCTAAACTAAGAATTAAAGATGTTACTGGCATTTCTTATAATCCACAAGGACAAGGAATTTATGAAAGGACACACAGACCTTAAAAAATATGCTCAAGAAGTTAGAATTTTCCACAGATTTATCTGTGGCACCCACTCCTAGCAATAGATTAAACCATGCCCTTTTATTATTAATTTTTTTAACTGTAGGTAATTATAATTGATCTGCTGCTACTCAATATTGGCATTTCACAACACAAGATTCACATGCCTAAGCCATGTGCAAGGAACCACTCACAGGAGCATGGAAAGGACCAGACCCAGTGCTTATCTGGGGGCGAGGCTCTACCTGCATGTATGACAGAAAAAATGCAGAGCCATGTTGGGTACCAGAGCAGCATTTTAGAGCCACTAACTTACCACTGTCCAGAAAGGAGGCCAACTCCCTCTCTGAGACACCTTCTTCTTCTTCTTTTCCAGATGATGCTGCTCTTATACCTATGGCTTCTGCCAAATCTGTGGAGTCCAATCCAAGGGTCTCCAATAATTGCCATGAATCTGAAGCCCCAGCCTCATAATCCTCATCAGGCATGGAATTTCACCTGGGTTGTGCTGTCTGAGTGATGTGAAGTCATTTGGTCAACATCTTGGATCACTTCTCACGTGTGGTGGCCAGAAGTCTTTACCCCGTACTCGTGTAAGCTTGTCCTCGGAACCAACAACACATGGGATCTTAGTAATCTCCTTGGACTTTCTGTAGCTCCAGAAATGTCTAACCAGCCAAACACCCCACAGTGCAGCAATTTCTAACAACAAAATCTTCTTCAAGAATTTGATTTTTATGTGTGCCAAGGGAGTCATCACGACCACTGCCTACTCCACAAGTGTGACGGCTTTGCTGGATAATTTTGTGCTTCTTGGAGATGTGAAACTATTGGTACTTCTATTGGTTTCACAATTTGCCCAAAGGAGAACGGGACTTAATAACTGTAAAAAAGAATTTCAGTTGCCCCACTGTGGAAATCCCTTCTGTTCCTATACCCTTTGTTGATTCTGTGAGTCATCTGTATTCTCCCATACATTCCGCCCAAAGCATGACAATTTGTAAAGCAAATTGACCCCATCTCCTGTTACAAAACGTTGGAACCTGCCCCTAGAAATCTGCCTCACTCCCAGAGCATACAGAGATAGAGAGGACTTGTGGATGATTGGGGACTTAGATTATATGAAACAGAAACAGATACTGGTGTGTGTGTGTGTGTGTGTGTGTGTGTGTGCGCGCGCGCGCACGTGTGTGTGTGTGTGTGTGTGTTTATCAAATTGTTAAAAGAGCCTGTTAATGCTGAACATCCTGTCAATAATGGACCAAATAATGTAATTGCATATAAGCTGCCTTTACCCCAACCTCCTATCTGACATCCCATTTCTCCCTCAATCGACCCCATCTCCTTCTATTTATCCCTCTCTGTTTCTTCCATTGTCTCCTTCCCCACATCCTGACCCACTTGCTCTGCTTCCTAACAATCTCATTCTAACCTTGGTTAATCAGAATGCCTTGGCGGTTCAGGAATCCTCACCTGAGCTGATGAATGATTGTTGGCTTTGTACAAATGCCCATTCCCTGTCTTTATGAAGATATTGCTTTGATTGATGTTTTTTATAATTCAAATTTCTCTTCCCCTTGTGGATGGATCAGTGATGATTGGTCTGGTGTATCTCTATCCCAGGTTGTTGGTTTAGGTCTTTGCTTGATTAACTCCCATAGTTCCCACCATTTAGATTTTTTTTCCTATTTGTGTAATTCCACCATTATTCTAGAAGCCTATTCCCAAAAATTTCTACCCCCGAGCGATGCTTGGGGCCCTGCACCAGCAGCCTCAACCCTGCCTTTCCTATTAAGATTTTTTTTAATGTTTTAAGAAATGTTGTATTTTTGTCCAGTTAGTCCCTCAATTGTCCTATTATGCCTCTGAAGAATTTTTGCAGTTTTTGGAATCTAGTCCCATTTCCCACTCTCACTCCAAGTGTGTGCCAATTATTGCCCTTACTGTTTCTGTTCTTTTGGGACTAGGCACTGTTGGCACTGGCACAAGCATCTCCTCTTTTGTTCTTTCCCAAAATTGCTATGCTGAATTGCGTGCAGCCATTGTTGAGGATGTACAGCATTTACAATAGAGTATTGGTGATTTAACTGATTCTCTTTCCTCCCTAGCTGAAGTTGTGTTACAGAATCACCAAGGTTTAGATGTGGTATTTCTCCAACAAATACATGTTTGTGCCACCCTTAAGGAGGAATGTTGTTTTTATATAAACAAAACAGATATTGTTCCAAAAATATGAAAAAATGTCCATGAATGTCTTGAAACACAAAAGATAGAGAGAGAAAAAATATAGAATTGGTATAAAAGTTGGTTTTCCTGTTCTCCCTGGCTAACTACCTTAGTGCTCACCATTTTAGTACTCCTGGTTGGATTATTAATTTTAATTCCTTTTGATCCTTGGGCATTCATAAAAATCACCAATTTCATAAAGCAACAAGTTGATCACCTGGCTTCAAAACCAATTAAGCTGCATTATTATCACCTAGCTTTAGAGGATAGATTGTGTATGGAAGATTTTGACTCCCTGAGTGATGATCCCCCATGTTTCAATGTGTGTCTCCCGTCTTCAAATTACTTCATCTAATATGATGTGGCCCTTCATGGTTGGGGCGGGTATTTCCAGGCAAGGCTGTCATTAATGGCAGCTTTGCCAGGAGATACAAGCTTTATGGACTGTCATAAAGCTCCTTTTTAGTAAGCATGTAGCCAATGACAGGCAGCTTTCTGATACCCCACCAACCTAAGACAGGGAGCCTTGCATGACAGGCAGGTCTGCCTAGAGATGGCTAAGAGTTGAGTGTCCCTCGAAATGAATCTAAGACAGGCGATTCTTATTTTGCCTTTCAGCACTTTCGTTATTTTATTAGAGAATCGGGAGAGATGTTGGAAGCCTTATCATCAAGGCATATTGAAGCCATTTTGAATATAGAGAAATGTCACTGGAAAGCAGCAGCTGGCAAAGTGCAAGAGAAACCAAGTTTTGAGATACCCTGTGCTTTACAAGCTATTTAGCAAATCACCCAGCTTTGATCACACTTGATGTTCACGACAGGATGTTGGCTTATGCCCTGTGTGCTGGCATCCTCTTGAGAGCATAGGGGGGTCAGGGAAATAGGTACTCATGCAGAGCTTGTTTCCTCTTTCCACACACCAAGAGATTATATTTTGCAGACTGTAAAGTGATGTGTAAAAAATAAAACATTGGTCAGCTTAATCAGACATTCTGTCTTGCTGTCAGCTTCTTTTGTCTCTTGTCCTGGATTCTCTCCTAAGTTGGTTGCAGCCCTAGTTGATTGTCCAGCTGAATGGGACAAAAACCCATGCCCAGTGGAGAAAGTGGGAAGGTGGCTCAACCTCTGCTTTCTGTGCTCTTCCCCATAATGACCCTCTGCTCACCCCTCCACACACACACATCCCCAGAGGCACTACGAGGGAGACTGGATATCCTGGAAGTGAACTCTCTGTGAGTGTATGGGCTTGGGTGTCTACCAAGTGAGATTGTGCCAATAGGCTGAAAATGGAGTGAAGCCAAGGGCTTTTACAAAACTCTTACTACGAAACAGTTTTCCCAAGTGGTGTTTTAATTGTAATTCTGTAAGAGTGGTGTAGGCAGAGGATGACCTTATGCCTGTGCCCCAACGAGGAGTCATTGAGCCAGTATTGAGACCATATCCGTCTAGGTAGAACAGGGACCCATGAAAATGGTTTGACTGAGTGTTGGGTTTTTCCATTGTATGAAGTGGGCAAATTGCTGAGTAAGATCCAAGTATGGGGGACAGATACATGCCAGAATCTGCTGTGCATTTTGGATCTCTGGAGTATCCAGCAGTTGAAAAAATTTGGTGTGGGGATGCCAGTGTGTGAGGGGTCTGTTTTAGCAGTTTGACGCTCACAGGATTATAAGGCAGCTGCCACAGATTGTGTGGAGCTAAAGATGACAGGAAGCTTTCAGGCATAGGGATGGATGAGTTGGGCCAACAGGCAGGTAACACCACAGCAACAATGGTGAACCGTAACCTCAGACCTCACTCTTGCTTCACTCACCTAAGTCCATGCGCCATCCAGCTACAGGGAGCATCCTGATTGGCTGCAATCCTAAGAACTCCCAGCTCTCTGTGGTCATACCAGCCACCCACTCAGCAGCCACCAGGAAATAGCAAACAAGGAATGCTATGGCCTAGGCATTCTAAAAAAGCCATGGAGACAACAGATACCTTTGTCCCAGTGCAGAAAGCTGGCAGGTGGCTGAAGCTCTGCTTTCTGTGGTCTTCATGAACGCCTCTCTGCCAACATCCCCACTAAAACACACATACTCACAAGCCCTACCAGGGAGAATATTCAGTCTCCATTGAAGCCAGCTATGCATGACTGTATGGGTCTTGGGTGTCTACCGAATGGGAGAGTGCCAATATGAATAAACCATAACTGTAGTTTGTCATTAAACTCTAGCTTAAATAGATACAATTGGTCTGCTGAAACCTAAAAAGCAAAGTGTTCATGTTTTAAATTATCCAACACTAAGCAAGTAGAGATATCTATATTTATGATAGCATTGCAAAAATACATGTGGGACTTTACATACTGCTGTACATTTTTAGACCTAACTGCCTAACCATCACAACAGATAATTCTACAGTTAGATGGTCACATAAGCATTAGGAAGGACGGTTTGAGGAATACACATATCAGCAATCAGTTTGTTCATCCAGTAGGTGCCTTTTCTTAGTCTGTTACTTTCTGTTTCTAAATTGGGGGAAAAGCAACTTTTTTTTTCTTGATTTGTTATTTAGATTGAAGACGAACGAGTTTCCCTAATGTAAATTTTTACATTAACCAATTATGGAGGCTTTCTGGATTGCAACTAATTCTAGCTTTCCACCAGCAAGATTTCCTAAAGTCATTTTTGTAACCAAATTTTTCCATACACTTCTCTTTGCCAATCAAAACATGAATCTTTCACAAATATTCTTAGGATTCCTAGAGGGCTCCACATAGGTATTTCAAAAATCAGAAGTCAGGTTGACTGAAACAGTAACAGATTAGATAAAATGACCACACAAATATCAATAATAGTGCTTACAGAAACTGCATAGACAATGGACAAAGTCATCAATTTGTTTCCATTAACAATCCTCAAAACTCAAGACTTCCATTGTCAGGTATTTAGAAGCACTTCCACAGATGTACATTTTAAAAGTATTTTGTAAACAGATATCAGTTCAAATGTCAGTAATACTTAAACAATGCTGTACCAATATCTCAAAAATTATAATAAGTTACACATAAAACTTGCAAGATTCATTTCACAAATTTTATGACTTCCTCACCTTTTTCTCAACATGTTTAATCTTTAACAACTTTGTCTTAGTTTTTCTTAGCCATATTCCTGTAGGACAAAATATTTTTACCACCACAGCAATGCTCTTCCTTAATAATTTTCCTTTTACAATCTTCCCACCAAGAACATATTCTCAGACTTGTAACCATTCTTTATCTGTGAAATCTTTGGATCTATACTCTGAAACAAACTTTGAAAACCTTAAGACAGGGCAATTCAAAACACAAAAACCTGCTTCAGAACCAGAAGCGGTTACCTCTTTCCTTCCAGCTGATTTGGGAACTTCCCTCTTCTTAAATGAAGGCAGAAACAAGGTCAGGTTTCTAAAGTCCCAAATTCTTCAAAGGCTATGCTCCAAGCATGCCCCTCCTTTTTCCTGGGCTGATAGGCCTGGTGCATCTTCTTGTCCTCTGTTTTATTGAAGTCAAGGGTACTGAAGAACTGACAAGGGATTAAACTTCAATTTCAATTCTGCTGCTTTAAAAAAGGTTAACTACTTAGAAGAATGTACACAATACAGACAATTTTATCACACATCTTTTAAAAACTCATTGTCTTCCTGTAAGGCAAAATCTTACAAACAACAGTTTTTCATATGTAAGAACACAGATAACTTGTAACCTGTGATTAGAAATATTTTGACCAATAGACATAAACATCAATATAAATGCTCTGTAACCATGTAAATCTCCACCACTTTGTAGAACATATGCAACAAAATTTGCATAATTTCATAACGTTTTGAGTTTATGATTCAGAATGTTTCAAAGAGCAACTGAACTATCCAAATTTTGTCTCTTTCCTTGAGCGTTTCATGGATCCTATGAAACTCCCAAAGTCAGGAGAACTGAGCACACCAACAAGTAGGCCAGGTCTAATCCACTGGAAACCAGTGTTAACTTTTAACACCAAAAAGTAGCAGAGAACATTGCTGAACACTGAGAGCTCATCACTGAAGTCAGTTGGCATAACACACAACCCTGATGAACTAGCACTTGAATCCATCACCTATATCAGTAAAATACACCACAAAAGGCACTTAGGATTCCACATTCCTAGTCAGAAGAAGAGACCACCCCCAGAAAAGGGACCAAAATCTCTTGGACTAAAAAGAGTTAAAATAACTGAAGAGTTTGTCCCCAGCCCTGTATTGCTGCCTAGATGCCACACCTTGGCTAACCGACAACATGCAGAAGTAGTGGGAGCCTTCTCAGGCATCAAATTCAAGCCTAAAATAAAACAGGGCTACAAGACAAATACACAGAATCGCCCAACTTTAGGCCTGCCATTACACAAATTCTCACAGCAAGACAACTTTTTACTAGGACTGGTCCACCTTATGCAGTTTTCCACACACTCACCATTCCTCCAGATCCGGATCATCAACTAGAAGTGCCCTGTCCAGTTGGACTGCGGATGATTGAGAAGCTTGAAAACTTCCTCTGGGATGTAATCCTGCTCCTGTCCTACAGGTCGTTTCTACATTCCTGCTCTGGATGGCCAAGTCCTTCCAAGGTCACTGGTATCTTCGCTCGCTGCCCAGAAACTTCCTCCCTGGAGTCTAACTCATTTGCTCCCCTGAAGCTTCTTTGGTTAGCCTGGAGCTTCTTAGGTCCTCTTCAGGGTGATCAAGTGCCCCTGCAGTACCTGGAGCTTCCTTGCTCTCCTCCAGGGTGATCAAATCCTGCCATGGCATCTGGAGCTTCTTATCTCCCTTTAGGGTTGATTAAGTGCCTCTTCAGTCCCTTCAGCTTCACTCACCAACCCTGTACCCTCTCAATCCCCCTTTTATTGTCTTCAGGCACTGGCAGCCTATTCTGTTACTATAACCATTATCTGTATGGCTCTTCCTATTCTCATACCCTTATCTTCTCTGATGGAGGCTGGACTTCCTCGCCGTTAGGGCTTGTAGGGAGGTGTGTGTTTTTGTGTAGGGGGTAGAGCAGAGGGAAATTGGAGGGAAGACCACGGAAATCAAACTTGAGCCACCTGCCTGCTTTCTGCAGCAAGCAAATAGGGGCCTGTCTGTCCCCATGTCTTCTCTAGAATGCTGAGGCCATAGCTTTCCAGGCCAATTATGTCCACTTTGCTGCTGAGTCAATGGCTGCTATGCCCACATTGCACG
The DNA here is from genome assembly GCF_017591425.1 of Ochotona curzoniae. Lineage (NCBI taxonomy): Eukaryota > Metazoa > Chordata > Mammalia > Lagomorpha > Ochotonidae > Ochotona > Ochotona curzoniae. The sequence goes on along the minus strand of NW_024465423.1, from coordinate 64,142 downwards.
GTGAGGTTAATGAAGGTGAGCCAATCGGGATGCTCCCTGCAACTGGTCAGCAGCATGGGCTTATATGATTGAAGCAAGAATGAGTTCTCAGGTCAGGATCCACAAAAAGTTTCTGTGCTGTCACCTGCCTATTTTTCCAACTCATTCATCCCCATGCCTGCGAGCTTCTTGTCATTTGCAGCTCCTCACCACCTTTGCCATCTATCCCGCTGTGATGTCTTTTCTGCGCAACATATCACACTACACTGGAGAGCATCTTACAGGCGCTTTATTCAGACTTTCCATGAAAACATTTATGTCTGTTAATTCTGTTACGCTGAAGTCCATTCCCCTCCCCAAAGCCCCTGGCTTATGTATCAATCCTAATCCATTAACTTAAAGATCATCAAGGCACACCAATCAGGGCAATGGGCCAATAACAGGGCAGGGCATTGTCAGTGCTCCCAATGGCTCAGCTTTCTTGTTTTATTATGAAAGGGACCATGCCTGTCTTAGGTGTTCTGAATTTAGACTCTGCTTACATGTCATGGGCTAACCACATGGCTAGGAACGTGGCACATGTCTTAGGTTGGTGAAGTCATATCAGATACTTACCTGTCTCTGGCTGCTGGTCCAGCATGCCTAGACAGACTCCTGGGAATTCTCAGTTGTGAAGGGCAAGCACAGCTTGCACTAGCATCCATTCTTGCCGATGCTGATGTTGTGCTCGAAGATGAAGCGTCCACAGACATCAAAGAAGAATAATTAATAAGATAAGGCCCAGGCCTACTATACTGGCCAATTGGCATGCAAAGAAAAGATCCTTTAGCATCAATTGGTCCATAGCAATCTCTACTTTGCTGCTATTTATGGCTATAATTTGGGATCTTCCTTCCTAAGTCAAATTATATGATGAGCTTGCATTAGGGGATAGCATTACCTGAACAGGCATGGGAATCAGATGTGGAATGTGTACCAGCACTGCAGTTCTGGAGACATTCCAACACTGGTTAAGGGCTCACTTATCTGCAGAGAATTCAAAAGGGTAACATTCACACTCATGGAAACCATAAACATAAATGGAGCTTGTACACATACATAAATAGCATTATAGATAACATCATAACTGCAATTAAATTTAACATCTTCTTCCCATATTCTAGAGCTATCCCTACTATAATTACAATTTTTCATCACTAACTTATCAATAAATGGAAAGGCTGATATATCTGAACATCCACCCATACTAGTGTAAAGTGCACAGGCATTCCAAGGCTGAGCAGAAACAGATTGAACAGGGTTACCACATGTATACTTATACCCCACACAGGTGGAGTTGGAACAGGTAGGAAATAAATTGGTCACAGCAAGACCAGGTGCTACTCCTCTAGGAGTTACAGTACTTTGACAGCCAGTCCATTCTGGGGGCCATTTCCAAGGACCTACACAGCAAGGCACTATTTGCTGCACCCCTTCTATAGTGTCATTACATTCGCTCCTTGGGCAGTTGGGGAACAGATGCGGTCATAACCATTGCTTCTCAGTGGAAGAGGGATTAGCCATGCTTTCACTATTGCCCATAGCTGAAGATTCTGGTTGTCTCCTCTCGGCATCTGAATGAACACCAGGCTGGGCAACATGCACCCCGTCCACAGGCTCATCTTCTTCCAGCTTTCTTATCACTCGTGTCAAACATTCTGGCACCCACAGTAGTCTGTATGAGTGTTCAATGATAATTCAAATCTCAGGAAATGTTAAAATGCTCCCATATGGGAAACAGATTTTACAGCAGACTCATAGACTGGCAATCTTGAGTAGCACTCACTGGCCTCAGAATTAGCCCAAAAGATATTCTGGTCTGACAAGAAAGCCAGCAAGAGAACAAGCACATCAGGTGTGGAAAGCCTAGGACGCTGATGCAAGAGTCCTTGAAGAGCCTCAGTGGTCCACACCCTAGTGTAAAGAAATAGCCATCAAACAGGGTTATGCTCTTCTCTCAATAGAGAGGAGAACTTCCACTTTGTGTGTGTCTTTGTCTATTGCCTCTTGGGGTTGGTATGGATTCAAGAAGCTTCCACAAGCAAATCATTATGTGTCAAGAGCCTCATATGATCACTGACATCACACATGACAGTCATAAATTTTTAAATTCACTAGAGTCACTGTGTGCTGACTTCCCAGGTGGAACATGTATATTCAGAGTTATATTAAAATATATATATTATTAATATTTATAGATTATTTCTAAGTAGTGACTTATGAATATTGAGAATCTTATTAGTACAGTGGCTCTCAGTAACTTGTAAGTTGACTGTCGTATGACCAGTGCCACAACTAGGCCTTACTGGAATAGAAAAGTTCTGTAAAATCTTGTTAGAATACTACAAACTGCTAAGTTATTATAAATGAAAATCAGTTAAATCTTTTGATGTGAGTAGAGGGTCTTGCAACAAAATGATTTCAGTGTTATGCTTTATGATCTAGGCTATATACGTCATCCTAAAACTCTTAGGGCTTATACTCTTCTTAACATTGAAACTGAAACAGAGGTCACCTCAGCCCTTACTTGGTGGAATGATAAGGTTTGCACCCCTCACTGGTACAACAGTGAGTTCACAACCTAAGAGTTCACACCAGAGTTTTGCTATTCATTCCAGACTTCAACAAATGCAAGACCTTCAAATGCAAGAGTGTACATTAAACAATTGATAATTTCTACTTTCTATCAAGAACTGCTAGATGGACACCCCTACTACTTTGCTTACTCAACACAACACCCCCTCTCAGCAAGAGGGAGCCAAGTGTAGACAAAGATGTTCCTTTTCCCTAAAAGCAGTTGGGATCCAGTCCTCTGTTTGGAAATATTAGAGCCAAATAAGGTTTCCAGTTTTTACTAAAACTGTCTTGCATAATATTTGTAAAGGATACCACCCAATTGCTAATCCTCTAACAGCAGTTTCAAACATCTATCCTGCACTCCCAGTTGGTGACCACATGGTGATAACCGGCCCGGAATGCAATGGTATCAGCATTCTAAAAAAGCCATGGCGACAGAAAGGACCCTTTGGACCAGTGTAGAATGTGGTCAGGTGGCTCAAGCTCTGCTTTATGTGTTCTTTCCCTTAAACAAACCTCTGCTCACCCACCAGAAACACACATCCCCACAGGCCCTACCAGGAGGATATCCAGCCTCCATGGAAGCCAGCTGTCTGTAAGTGTATGGGGATTGGTTTCTATGCAATGGGAATGTGTTAATATGCTGAAAATGGAATGAAGACCAGAGCTTTTGCAAAATATTTACTAGGAAAGGATTTCTCCTGGTTTGTGGTTTCATTGTCATTCTCTTTAGAGTCATGTAGGTAAAGTATGGCTATAGCCCTGTGCCACAACGGGGAGTCCTTGAGCCACTATGGAGACCATATTTCTTTAGGTAGAACATGGACCCATGAGAATGATTTGACACTGCATTGGTCTGTCCCCTGTATGAAATGGGTGCGCTCCTCAGCAAGGTACAAAAATGGTGGAAAGATATATGCCAGAAGCTGTCCTGCATCTCAGATTACAGAGGTAGCAAACAGTTGCCAAATGGGATGTAGTGGTATGTGTGTGTTGTGTGTGGGCCATTGTAGCAGGTTGATGCCCATAGGATTGTAAGCCAACTGGCTTAGGTGATGTTGAGCTCCAGATCACAGTAAGGTCATAAGCATGGAGGTATATGAGTTGGCTCAAAGCAAATGATAGCACAGCAAATTTGGTGGAACTGTTACCTCAGCCTACACTCTTGTTTCACTTGCCTAAGCCCATGCGGCTGTCCAGGTACAGGGAGCATCCTGATTGGCTGCCCCTCTGTGACCTCACAGGGCTCTGTGGTTGCACTAGCCATTTACTCAGGAGCCACCTGGTCATAACTAGCCCGCAATGCTACAGGCTCAACAGTCCTAAAAGCATTCAAACAGAAAGGCCTCATTAGGGCCGGTGCAGAAAACAGGCAGGTAGCTCAAACTCTGTTTTCTGTGATCTTCCCCACAATGACCCTCAGTTACCCAGCCTTCACATACAAACACATCCCCACAAGCCCTACGAGAGAGGAATTCCAGCCTCCATGGAAGCCAGCTGTCTGTGAGTGTATGGTGTATGGGGCTTGGGTTTCTATGGTATGGGAGTGTGCCAATATGATGAAAACGGAGTGAAGTACTTCACTTTTGCAAGACTATTACTCCGAAAGATATTTTCCCGAGTTATGGTTTTATTGTCATTCTTGTTAGAGTCACATAGGCAGAGGATGACCAGAGCCCTATGCCACAACGGGTGTGCCTATGTGACTGTGCTTGCGTGGACATTGTAGAAGTTTGACACTCATAATTTTAAGCCCTTTGCTACAGGTGGTGTGGAGCTCCGAGGGGCTGCCCCTCTGTAACCTCATGACTTCACAGGCTCTGTGTCCATACCAACCATCCACTCAGCAGCCACCTGGTCATAACCAGACCACAATGATAAGGCATCAGTATTCTAGAAAAGCCATGGCAACAGACAGGCACCTTTTGGGCTAAAAGGGTGGGCAAAGGGCTCGAGGTCTGCTTTCTGTGGTGTTTCCTCAATGCCTTTCTGCTCAGGCCCATACACACACACACACACACACACACACACACACACACACACACACACACACACACACACACACACACACACAAACACATCCCAACAGAAGCTAACAGTAAGGCTGGTATGACTGTCAAACCATTCTCGTCGGACCCTGCTCTACCTAGACAAATATGGTCTTCATAGTGGCTCAAGGCCTCCCCATTGTGGCACAAGGCTATGGCTACCCTCTACCTAAGTGACTCTAAAGAAAATGACAATAAACACACAACACAGGAGAATCACTCTCCTACTAACAGTAATTCAAAAACCCTGGGCTTCTGGGCCCTGCGCGGTGGCACAGTGGTTAAGGTCCTTGCCTTGCACCCTGGGATCCCATATGGGCACCGGTTCTATCCTAGCCGCCCCGCTTCCCTTCCAGCTCCCTGCCTGTGGCCCACAAAAGCAGTTGAGGACGGTCCAAGGCTTTGGGACCCTGCACCCGCATGGGAGACCTGGAAGAGGCTCCTGGCTTCAAATCAGCATAGCATCAGCTCGCTTGGGAGTGAATCATTGGACGGAAGATCTTCCTCTCTGTCTCTCCTCTCTGTATATCCGCCTTTCCAATTAAAAAAAAAAAAAGGTAAAAATAAATAATTAAAAACCCTGGGCTTCACTCCGTTTCAAAATATTGGCACACTCCCACCCGTTATACAACCAAGCTCCATATATTCACAGGCAGCTGGTTTCCATACAGGTTGGACATCCTTTGTGGTAGGGCATTTAGGGATGTGTGTGAGTGTGTGTGCCTGTTTGTGGAGGGTGTAAGCTGAGGGCATTCATGGGAAGACCACAGAAAACAGAGCTTGAGCATGCTTCCTGCAACAGGCCAAAACGTTACCGCCAGTTCAATGCATTTTCTGGAATGCTGTGGCTGTAGCATTTCGGTCTGTTATGACGGTGCGCCTGCTTTGTGGACAGCTGGCATGGACACAGAGCCCTGTGATGTACAGAGGGGCAGCCAATCGGGATGCTACCTGTTCCTAGACAGCCACATGGGATTGGATGACTGAAACAAGAGTGAGGGCTGAGGTCACGGTCCACCAAATTTTCTGTGCTGTCACCTGCTGTTGCTACAACTCCTCCAACCCCATGCCTGCAACCTTCCTCTCATCTAGAGCTAATACCAACTGTGGCAACGGGCTGACAATCCTAGGGCCAACAAACTGCTACAACGACCAACACCCCTACACACTCACATGAGCACCTCAACACCTCTCTTTGGAAACTGCCTGCTACTCCAGGAATCTGAGATACATGACAGCTTCTGGCATGTATCGTTTCCCAATAGCTGGACCTCACTGAGCAGGGTGCCCACTTCATAAAAGGGGCAGACACATCGCGGTGTCAACCATTCTCATGGGCCTCTGCTCTACCTAGCAAATGTGATCTTAATAGTAGCTCAAAGACTCCCCTTTGTGGCACAGGCTATGGCCATCCTCTGCTTACATGACTTGAAAGAGAATGACAATGAGACAACAACCCAAGAAAAGCGCTTTCCTAGTAACAGTGTTGCAAAAGCACTGGGCTTCTCTCTGTTTTGAAAATATTGGCACACTCCACCCTTTAGACACCCAAGCCCCATATATTCCAGACAGCTTGCTTCCATGGAGGCTGAACATCCACTATGGTTGGGCCTGTGTGGATGTATGTGTGTGTGTGTGTGTGTGTGTGTGTGTATGCTAGAGAGAGAGTGTGTGAGTGGAGGGTGTAAGCAGTTGGGCATTCAGTGATGACCAGAGAAAGCAGAGCTTGAGCCACATAAGCAATTTCTGCACATGGCCAAAAGGGGCCTTTCAGTCCTAATGGCTGTTCTAGAATGCTGACGCCATAGCATTCCAGGCTGGTTATGACCAGGTGGCTGCTAAGTGGACTAATGGTATGGCCACAGAGCCCTGTGACATCACAGAGGGGCAGCCAAATGGGATGGTCACTGTACCTGGAGAGCTGCATGAGCTTAGGTGAGTGAAGCAAGAGTGAGGGCTGAGGTCACAGTCCACCAAAGTTACTGAGCTGTCACCTGCCTGTTGGTCCAACTCATCCAAGCCAATGCTTGCCATCTTCATCTGATCTGGAGCTCCATACCACCTGTGGCAACTGGCTTATAATCATATTGGCTTCAAACTGCTACAATGGCCCACACCCACCACACACTCACATAGGCACCCCAACACGCGACTTTGGCAAAACTTACTACTACCGGAATCCAAGATGCATGACAGTTCCTGCTATGTATCTGTCCCCATAGTTGGACCTCACTGAGCAGGGACCTCACTTTGCACAAAAAACAGCTCTAACATGGTGTCAAACCATTGTCATTAGTTCAGTTCTACCTAGACAAATGTTCTCTCCATAATGGCTCAAGGACTCCCCATTTTTGCAGAGGGCTATGGCAATCCTCTGCCTACGTGACTTGAAAGAGAATGACAATGATACCACAACTTGGGGTAAAAGCTTTAATAGTAACAGTGCTGCAAAAACCCTGTTCTTCTCTCTTTTTAAGCATATAAGCACCCTCCCACTCAGTAGACACGCAAGCCCTTGCACTCACGGACACCTGGCTACCATATAGGCGGCATCCTCTCTGGTAGGGGATGTGGGGATCTGTGTGTCTGTGTGTGTAAGGGCGTGAGCTTAAGCAGAAAAAGACAGAAAACAAAGTCTGAGCCGCCTGCCCACTTTTTGCACCGGGAGAAAAGTGGACTCTGTTTCAATGACTTTTCTAGAATCCTGAGGCAGTAGTATTTCAGTCTGTTATGACTTGGCCGCTGCTGAGTGGACTTGTGCTATGGCCACAGATCCCTGTGAGGTCACAGAGGGGCAGGCAATCAGGATACTCCCTGTACCTGGACTGTCGCATGAGCTTTGGTGAATTGAGCATGCCTCAGGGCTGAGGTCATGGTCCACCAAAGTTGCTATTGCTCCTTCCTTCCTTCCTATTGGTCCAATTCATCCACCCTCATGCCTGCCAGCTTCCTCTGACCTGGAGCTCCATATGACCTGTGGAAACTGGCTTACAATACTATGGGTGCCAAACTGCTACAACGGCCAACACCTTACACACACACATTTAAACAGGCACCCCAACAGGCCCTTTAGCAACTGCTTGCTAATCCAGCAATCAGAGATACATGACAGCTTTTGCCACGTATCTGTCCCCCATAGGTGCAACTCACTTAGTGGGTCGGCCTCTTCATACAAGTGACAACACCAACGCGGTGTCAAACCCTTTTTGTGGGTCCCTGTTCTTCTTAGACAAATGTGGTCTCCATAGAGGATCAAGGACTTCCCCTTTTGGCACAGGGCTATGGCCATTTTTTCCTTACATGACTCTAAAGAGAATGAGAATGATACCACAACCAAGAGAATCACTTTCCTAGTAACAGTGTTGCAAAAGCCCTGGGCTTCACTCCGTTTTCAGCATATTGGCACACTCCCACTCAGGAGACACCCAAGCCCCATACACTCACAGACAACTGGCTTCTATGGAGGCAGGACAACCTCCCTAGTTGGGCCTGTGGTAGTGTGTGTTTGTGTGTGTTTGTGTGTGTGTGTGTGTGTGTGTGTGTGTGTGTAGTTGGGTGAGAAGAACAATGTTGGGGGTAAACCACAGAGAGCAGAGCTTGAGCCACCTGACTACTTTCTGCACATTGCCAAAAGGGCCCCATGACATTTATCGAATGCTGTGGCAATAGCATTGCTTGTCGGTTATGACCAGGCTACTGCTTAGTGGACTAATTGTGCAGACACAAAGCCCTGTGTGGTCACAGAGGAGCAGCCAATATGGATGCTCCCTGTTCCTGGACTGCTGCATGGGCTTTTGTGAGTGAAGCAAGAATCAGGCCAAAGATCACAGTCCACCAAATTTGCTGTGCTGTCACCTGCCTGTTTCTCCAACTCATCCACCTCCATTCCTGTGAGCTTTCTGTCATCTGTTACTCCACATCAGCTATGGCAGCTGACTTACAATCTATGGTTGTCAAACTGCTACAAAGGCCCACACTCCAACATACACACTCACACAGGCACCCCAACACACCCCTATGGGAATTGCTTGCTACTCCAGGAATCTGCAATGCATGACAGCTTCTGGCATGTATCTGTCCCATAGTTGGACCTCACTGAGTTGGTTGCCCAATTCATACTGGAGGAAGCACCTGCAGTAAGACAGCTTCATGACCTCGTCCCGTAAGATCCATCACCATCAAGGAAACATTGCAGAAAAAGGTTGCCAGACCCCTCCCTACAGTGGGTGATGGGGGATTCTAAGACATTGGTGCACCAAGCACAACTATCGCTGACCTCATGATATATTTGACAATACAACTGAATGATTGATATTGTGGAACATTAATAATCCATTGGAAAGCTTATGCTCTTGTCTCTAGAGTTTTCTTATGGATACTCCAAACTGTGGGTTTCCCTATGGCCTCTCTGATGCAAACTTGAATGCAATGCTGCCCCTGGAGAAGATGGAGCCTTCAATGAAACTGCCTCTCTAAGAACTGAAAACCGAAATTGTTTAATATTCCTCTTATTCCCCAAAAGTCAGGAGTGCAGAGAAATCTTCTACCTTCTTAAGATATTTGCGAAAGACTTTAAGTGTAACTTATTATTCATAAATAACAAATTCTTAACTGCCTTAGACATTAGAAAAGCCATATTAATTTGTGGGGGGATCCAAGGATGACTCTGACACCCTCTTAAAAGAGGCTGTGTATACAGAGCAGCAGAGAATCTCAGGGAGGAGCAGGAACATGAGAGGAGCTCTCTATCCTAGTTCCGGAGACCCCTGCAAGCCTGTCATGTGCTTTCACTGCAGAAGCAGTGGAAACCTGCCTCATCACAGACATCAAGAACCATATCCTGACTGCCAAGGAGATCACAAGGAAGGTGAGTGCCCATGGAGGTTGAGAAATCTGAGGTCAGTCCTTTCCTATTGAATTTCCCGCATGGGATTGAAGCAGCACAGTTCCCTCTTCATAGGGTCTGGTGACATCAGAACTTCAGCCAGGAGCCCCGGGTGGCACTCAGAGACAACTGGACTCAGAGGAGGAGCTTTCTCCAGTTCTTACCTAGCTCCAGCCTTGGCTCCCAGCCCTCTCTTACACCAAACATCAGGGTTGCTTGTGAGCTCCGAAATTATTTTAGATAGAGACTAATAGGATATAGAGTTAAATTCTTCCTCACTCACTAATTTGTTGGGTATTGCCCTGCTCACCTGCCTAAATATATTCTATTCCTCAATTGTTAAATACAAAGCTCTGTAAAAACTGTACTTAATCACTACAAACCACAAAGTTTAAATTGTGTGATAAGAGTCTCCCTGAAAAACTTTAAACAATTTGAAACTGTTAATGTTAAGCAAGATTTAACTGTATAGAGACTTTGATTGTCTTCAGCTGTTGTGTATGATGGATGTTAATGTTGATCCTTTCACGGTTCCTGTGCAACTCTGATTTAGGTTAAATTCAAAAACATGTTAGCTCAGGAGAAATTATAGTTTTTATATTTCTACCTTCTAATAAGGACAGTTAGATGCATCTCCTGGAAAATACCCGGCAGCTATGGCACCCTCTCTGCCCATTTCTCAGGTTCAAATACCCAGAGTGATCACCAGCCTCTATCCCTGATATGCAGCCAATGGTCATTCTTTGGGTAAAAAAGGATGTGGAGGAGTTAGGTATAGTGATGAGCATTTAGAGTGTCATCCCTGGTGAAGTCATCTTTGTATAATATGTAATATTGTTAATCCCTCTTTTTCTGCTCTTCTGAGAGCATGTTCCCCCAGCTACAACTTTCAGGCCTAATTTTATAAAACACAAAAAGTGGAATTGTAGGAGAATATTGTGACCACAGAAGGTCAGGGAGCACTGGATTACACTGAATCGGATGGTATTTACATGAGAACAAACAAATGGCTATATTTTGTATACCTGATGGGAGATCATTTGTATAAGAATGGATGAGTGGACAGTATGTGTGTGAGAAACTTGGTGGAATATAAAAGACAAAAGGAGTTACAAACAAAAGCATAGAAACAGTTACTGGGTTTTGTTAATGAAATCAGTACATCCTCCCTTATCCCATATGACCCTCAGTGTATAAAGTCTGTGGCCACAAAGGAACTTCAGTTTGACCATGAGTCTGGGTCCACGAGAGTTATTATCTGCTATGTACACCAAGTCCATCGCTACAGACAGGGACAGCAAGCACTTGCAAAAGTCGCATGAGGGGGAACGTGTGTGTGGGGGTAGCCGTTGACCGGGTTGGACACCCATAGGATTGTAAGCTACCTGCCATAGGTGATGTGGAGCTCCAGATAACAGAAATTCAAGGAATGGAGGTGGATGAGTTGGATCAACAAACAAGTGACAGCACAGCAAATGTGGTGGACTGTGAACTCAGCCCTCACTCTTGCTTCACTCACCTAAGCCCATACAGCTGTCCAGATGTATGCAGCATTCCTACTGACTGCCACTATGTGACCTCACAGGGCTCTGTGGCCTCACCGCTCATCCACTCATCTGCTACCTGGTCATAACCAGCCCGGAATACTAGAGCCTCAGCATTCTAGAAAAGCCTTGGTGACAGACAAGTACCTTTTGGCCATGCGCAGAAAGCAGGCAGGTGGCTCAAGCTCTGCTTTCTATACTCTTACCCACAATGCTCCTCTGGTCACCACCACTCCACACACACACACACATCCCCACATGGTGTAATAGGAACGATGTCCAGGCTCTGTAGAATCCAGCTCTCTGTGAGTGTATTGGGCTTGGGTGTCTACCAAGTGAGAGTGGAACTCTCAAGGAAAGAGACAAAATTTGAATAATTCAGTTGCTCTGAAACAATCTGAATTATAAACTCACAATGTTATAAAATTATGCAAAATTGGTTGTATATGTTCTATAAAGTGCTGGAGATTTACATGGTTACAGAGCATGTATATTGATGTTTATGTCTATTGGTCAAAGTGTTTTTAATCACAGGTTACAAGTTATCTGTGTTCTTATTACTGAAGAAGTATTGTTTGTAAGATTTTGCCTTACAGGAAGACAATGAGTTTTTAAAAGATGTGTGATAAAATTGTCTGTATTGTGTACATTCTTCTAAGTAGTTAACCTTTTTTAAAGCAGCAGAATTGAAATTGAAGTTTAATCCCTTGTCAGTTCTTCAGTACCCTTGACTTCAATAAAACAGAGGACAAGAAGATGCACCAGGCCTATCAGCCCAGGAAAAAGGAGGGGCATGCTTGGAGCATAGCCTTTGAAGAATTTGGGACTTTAGAAACCTGACCTTGTTTCTGCCTTCATTTAAGAAGAGGGAAGTTCCCAAATCAGCTGGAAGGAAAGAGGTAGCTGCTTCTGGTTCTGAAGCAGGTTTTTGTGTTTTGAATTGCCCTGTCTTAAGGTTTTCAAAGTTTGTTTCAGAGTATAGATCCAAAGATTTCGCAGATAAAGAATGGTTACAAGTCTGAGAATATGTTCTTGGTGGGAAGATTGTAAAAGGAAAATTATTAAGGAAGAGCATTGCTGTGGTGGTAAAAATATTTTGTCCTACAGGAATATGGCTAAGAAAAACTAAGACAAAGTTGTTAAAGATTAAACATGTTGAGAAAAAGGTGAGGAAGTCATAAAATTTGTGAAATGAATCTTGCAAGTTTTATGTGGAACTTATTATAATTTTTGAGATATTGGTACAGCGTTGTTTAAGTATTACTGACATTTGAACTGTTATCTGTTTACAAAATACGTTTAAAATGTACATCTGTGGAAGTGCTCCTAAATACCTGACAATGGAAGTCTTGAGTTTTGAGGATTGTTAATGGAAACAAATTGATAACGTTGTCCATTGTCTATCCAGCTTCCGTAAGCTCTATTATTGATATTTGTGTGGTCATTTTATCTAATCTGTTACTGTTTCAGTCAACCTGACTTCTGATTTTTAAGATTCTTATGTGGGGCCTTCTAGGAGTCCTAAGAATATTTGTCAAAGATTCATGTTTCGATTGGCAAAGAGAAGTGTATGGAAAAATTTGGTTACAAAAATGACTTTAGGAAATCTTGCTGGTGGAAAGCTAGAATTAGTTGCAATCTAGAAAGCCTCCAGTAATGGTTGATATGAACATTTACATGTCCTGTGCTACACTGGACAGTCCTTGGACCCCTATGGAGAGCACATTCGTCTATGTAGAACAGGGATCGATAAGAATGGTTTGTCACCGCGTTGGAGATATTCTTTCTTTGAAGTGTGGTCCCAGCTCATTGACCTCAACCATGGTGGACAGATACATGTCAGAAATTGCTGTAAATGTCAGAATCCTGGAGTAACAAGCAGTTGCCAAGACAGAAGTTTTTGTTCAGCTGGGGGGGGGGCATGGCTGGTGGTAGCAATTTGATGCCCATAATATTCTAAGCCAGCTGGCACAGGTGGTATGGAGCTCCAGATGACAGAAATTTCACAGACATCATCGTGGCTTAGTGATTGAGTTGGGCCAACAGGCAGGTGACAGCACAGAAATTTATGGACCATGTCCTCAGCCCTCTCTCTTGCTTCACTCACATAAAACCATGCAGATTTCCAGGTACAGCAACCATCCCACTTGGCATCCTCTGTCACCTCACAGGGCTCTGTGGGCATACCAGCTATCCAGGGAGAAGCCACTTAGTGATATGTGGCCCAGATGCTATGGCCTCAAATTCTAGAAAAGCCATGGGAACAGACAGGCCCCTTTTGGCCATGTACAGAAAGTGGTCAGGTGGCTCAAGCTCTGCTTTCTGTGGTCTTCCCCACATAGCCCCTATGCTCAAACAATTTCCGACACACACACACACTCCCACCACTGAGGATATCCAGCTTCTGTGCAAGCTAGCTATTCATGAGTGTATGGGGTTTTTGTGTCTACCGAGTGGGAGTGTGTAAATAGGCTGATAATGAGGTGAAGCCCAATGCTTTTGCAACACTGTTACTAAAAGCGTTTCTCGCAGGTTCTGGTTTCATTGTCATTCACTTTAGAGTCCTTTAGGCAGAGGATGGCAATAGCCCTGTGCCAAACCTGGGAGTCATTGAGCCACTATGGACTGCAGATTTGTCTAAGTATATCAAGGTCCCAAGAGAACGGTTTGACACCACATTGGGACTTTCCTTGTATGAAGTGGGCACTATGCTCACCATGGTCCAACTATGGAAGACAGATACATGCCAGAGATCGGGTGTGTGTAATTGGGTGGAGGATAGTAGCAATTTGATGACCATAGGATTGTAACCCCACTGGGACAGGCGGTGTGGAGTTCCAGATTACAGGAAGCTTTCATGATTGGAGTGACTGAGTGGATGAGTTGGCCCACAGGCAGGTGACAGCATAGAAACATTGGTGTACTGTGACCTCAGCCCTCATTCTTGCTTGACTCACCTAAGCCCATGCAGCTATCCAGGTACAGGGAGTTGCAACTCTGTGACCTAGGAGGGCTCTTCAGTGTACCAGCCATCCCATTCTGCAGCCACCTAATTATAACCGGCCCAAAATGCTATGGCCAATATGCTGAAAAAAGTGTGAAGCCCAGGGCTTTTGGAACACAGTTATTAGAAAAGCGTTTTTCCTGGGTTGTGATTTCATTTTCATTCTCTTTAGAGTCACAACAGCAGAGGATGGCAATAGCCCTGTGCAACAACTGGGAGTCCTTGACCCTCTATGGAGACCACATTCGTCTAGGTAGAACAGGGACACACTTGAATGATTTGTCACTGCGTTGACGCTGTCCCTTGTATGAAATTGGTGCCCTGCTCAGTGACTTCCAATTCTGGGGACAAATACATGCCAGAAGCTGTCGTGCCTCTCAGATTGCTGAAGTAGCAAGCAGTTGCCAAATCGGGTGTTGTGGTGCTTGTATGGTGTGGAGGGGGTGGTACGCTATTGTAACACTATGACTCTCATAGGATTGTAAGCCAGTTGCCATATGTGGTGTGTAGCTCCAGATAAAAGCAAGTTTGCAGGCATGGGGTTGGAGGAATTGTAGCAACAGGCAGGTGACAGCACAGCAAACTTGGTGGACCATGACCTCAGCCCTCACTCCTGTTTCACTCATCCAAGCTGTCCAGGAACAGAGAGCATACTGGTTGGCTGCCCCTCTGTGACTTCACAGGCCCTGTGGCCATACTAGCCATCCACTCAGCAGCCGCCTAGTCATAAGCAGCCCAGTATGCTATGATGTCAGCATTCAAAAAAAGCCATGGCGACAGACAGGCACCTTTTAGCCATGTGCAGAAACCGGACTTGTGGCTCAAGCTCTGCTTTCTGAGGTCTTCCACACAATGACCTTCTGCTCACATCCTCCACTCCACACTCACACACATCCTCACAGACCCTGCCAGGGAGGAAGTCCAGCCTCCGTGGAAGCCAACTCTCTGTGAGTGTATGGGGCTTGGGTGTCTACCAAGTGAGAGTGTGCCAATATGGTGAAAATGGAGTGAAGCCCAGGGATTTTGCCACACATTTTCTAGGGAAGCTTTTGTCTCGGCTTGTAGTTTCATTGTTATTCATTTTTTAATTAATTAATTTGTTTTTTTATTGTTTATTTTAAAAATTGCACTTAATCTTATAAAAATGTTTCATAGGCTCTTTTGGTTCCCATTCTCCTCTCCTTGCCCTTCCCTTCTGGTGGATTGCTCTACTGTATTGCATTGTTACAGATCAAATCTAGTCTTGTTTCTTTCGATGCAGGGATGTGCCTTGCATAGTGTCCAGTAACTTATTGCCCAACTCTATTCAACTTTTCTTGAGGAGAATAACTGTTCTATAGAAATAGCTGACATTTTATCATTGTGACCTGTTAAACGCCATAATAAAATATCAACAACCTTTTCCAACATTATGTGGTTAATTAACAATGTAATACTACATTTCACAGGTACCCATTTTCAAATTGACAACATTTCAACTGAAATTAAGGCAAGCATGTAGTATCTACCATTTTGGAATTGACTCATTTCCCTTAGCATGATGGTTTCCAGTTTGATACATTTGGCCACAAAGAACTACATTTCATTTTTTGTTTTTTTTTGTTTTTGTTTTTTTTATAAGAGCTGAGTAGTATTCCATGGAATAAATAAATCATAGCTTGCTTATCCAGTCTTCTGTTGATGGGCACTTCTGTTGCTTCCAAGTTTTGCAATTATTGAGTGTGCGGCTATGAACGTGGGGGTGCATGTAGAATTCTCATGGAGCAGGTGTTTTGGATATATTCCCAGGAGTGCTATTGCTGGATCATAGGGTATGATATGCAAATTTTCAGTTGTTTGATTATTCTCCATACTAATTTTCATAGAGGCTGCACCAACCTGCATCCTCGCCAGCAATGGATAAGGGTTCCCTTTCCTTACAACCTTGCCAACAATTGTGGTTGGCGGTTGTTTGTGTATGAGCCATTCTTACTCGTGTTAGGTCTTACAACATTGATGCCTTAATTTGGATTTCTCTTATTCCTAGGGATCTTGAGCATGTTTTCACATGTTTGTTTGTCATTTGGGTTTGTTCCTTTGTGAAACGTCTGCCCATTTCCCATGCCCATATTCTGAGTGGTTTGTTTGCTTTGGTGTTTTGGTTTCTCTTGAGATCTTTGTATATTCTGCAGATTAGCCACCTACCAGCTACATAGTGTACAAAGATATTCTGTCACTCTATGTTTTTTTTTTTTAACTTTTTTGATTGTTTCCCTTTCTGTGCAGAAGCTTTTTAGTTTGTTATAGTCCCAATTGTTTATTTTGGTCTTGAGTACTATTGATTTTGGCTTTCTATTTAGAAAGTCAGGGCCTATGCGTAGCTCTTGCCAAGTGTTTCCTACATTTTTTTTCCAGAAGTTTGAAGAATTCTTGGTGTAGGTTTAGGTCTTTTATCCATTTTGATTTGATCTTAGTGTATAGTGAGAGATGCAGATCTATCTTCTGGTTTCTATAGGCTATCAGTCTGTTGTCCCAACAGCATTTATTGAAGAGACATTTTCATTTATATGGGTTGTTGCCTTTTTTTGTCAAAGATTAATCAGTTGTATCTGTGTGGGTTCCCATCTGCTGTTTCTATTCTGTTCCATTTGTCCTCCTATCTATCTCTGAGCCAGTACCAAGCTTTTTGATGACCAGCACATTTCTGTAGTATGTCCATAGGTCTGAAAATCTGACTCCCCCTGTCAACTGCCTGTTCTTCAGAATGTTTCTGGCTATTTGTGTTTTTGTGTGTGTGTTTCCAGATCAATGTATGTATCATTTATTTTTAGTTCTATAAAGAATGTTTTGGGAACTTTGTTTGGGATTTCACTGAATGTGTATGCTGCTTTTGGTATTATGGATATCTTGACGATATTGATTTTACCTATCCAGGATGCTGGGGTGTTTTTTGCATCTTTTGAAGTCCTCCTCAATTTCTTTCTTAAGCTTACTGTAGTTGTCTTCAAAAAGATCTCCTACGTTTTTGGTGAAGTTAATTCCTAGGTATCTCATACTCTTCTGTGTTATTTTAAATGGTATGATGTTAGCAAGATCTTTTTCCATCTTGGGGGCTGTTTGCATAAAATATGGCTATTGTTTTTTGTTTTGTACATTTGTACAGTTATTTTGAACACTGCCACTCAACCAAACTCTTGTATATGTTCTAGCAGTCTCTGTATTGAGTCTCTAGGTTCTTCTATGTAAAGGATCATGTTATCCATGTGTAGTGAGAACTTGACTTGTTCATTTCCCATTTGAATTCCTTTTATTTCTTTGTCTCGTCTTATTGCCTTCACAAGTACATCCAGGATTATGTTGAATAGTAGTGGTGATAGCGAACATCCTTGTCTTGTTCCAGATCTCAGTGGGAAGGATTCCAGTTTTGCTCCATTAGGTACAATGCTGGCATTGGGTTTTTCGTATATTGCTTGATTATGTTGTGGATTTTTTCTTCTATGCCTACCCTGGCTAGGGTTTTCAGCATGGGGGTGTTGGATTTTGTCGAAACTTCTTCTGCATGTATTGATACTATTATATGATTTTTGTTCTTCAGTTTTTGAATGCGGTGTATTACATTTTTGGATTTCCAAATGTTGAACCATCTCTGCATGCCAGGAATGAATCCTACTTGATCTGAATGAATGATCTATCTGATTTTTTTTTTTAATTTTATTGGCTAGGATTTTATTGAGAATCTTGGCGTCAATGTTCTTCAGGGATATCAGTCTGTAGTTTTCCTTCTCTGTTCTCTATCCGGTTTTGGGATTAAGGTGACGTTGGCTTCATAGAATGAGTTTGGAAGTGTTGCTTCCTTTTCTATTGCTTTGAAGAGTTTGTGGAGGATTGGGGTTAGGTCTGCTTGGAATGTTTTGTATAATTCTGGAGTGAAAACATCTGGGCCTGGACTTTTCTTGTTGGGAGATCTTTGATCACTGATTTGATCCCTGCCTCAGTTATGGGTTTGTTCAGGTGTTCTGTTGACTTTGAACTAAGTTTTGGTAAGTGGTGGGAGTCCAACGACTTTTCCATTTCCTGGTGGTATTCTGATTTGTTCGAGAATAGTTGTTCATAGCAATTTCTGATTATTTTCTTAATGGTTGCAGTGTCAGTTTTTATGTTGTCTTTTTCCTCCTTGATGCTGTTAATCCTCATTTTCTCTTGTTTTTTTCTTTGTCAGTCATGCCAGTGGGGTGTCTATTTTGTTTGTCTTCTCCAAGAATCAGCTTTTTGATTCATTCGTTTCACGTATAGTTTTTTTTAATTTCTATTTGGTTTATCTTCTCCCTTGTTTTGATGATTTCTTATTTCCTTTTGTTTGAAGGGTCATTTTATTTTTGTTTCTGTAATTTCTGGAGGTGGATGTTTAATTCTTATAATTGGTATCTTTCTTGGGCTTTGATATAGTCACCAACTGCTATGAACTTCCAATGCAAGACTTCTTTGGCGGTGTCCCACAAGTTCTGGAATATTGTATTTGAGTTTTTGTTGATTTCCATATATGTTTTGATCTTGTCCTTTATTTCTCCTCTGACCCACTGCTAATTTGGTAACATGCTGTTCAGAGTCCAGGTGTTTATGTACATCCTGGAGCATACTCATTTGTTGATTTCCAGTTTCACTCCATTGTGGTCTGAGAAGGAGCATGGTATGATTTCAATGTTTTTGAAGTTAGTGAGGCTTGCTTTGTTCCCCATTATGTGGTCAATTCTGGAGAAGCTGCCATGCACTACTGAAAAAAAAATGTGTATTCTGTGTCTAAGGGGGATAGGATTCTGTATATGTCCACCAGGTCCATTAGTTCTATTGTGTGAGTTCTACTGTTTCTCTGTTAAGTTTCTATTTTGTTGATCTGTTTATTGCAGTTAATGGCATTTTGCAGTCCCCAAGGATTCTTGTGTGTTCTCTATGTCCCCTCTTAATTCTATCAGCAATTGCTTCATGTACTTTGGTGCACCTGTGTTTTTGTGCATAGATGGTAATAATAGTAATCATTTGCTGTTGGAAGGTTCCCTTCAGCAATATGAAGTGTACATCTGTCTCTCTTTAGATGTTTGTCACATTGAAGTCTAAGTCATCTGAGATTAGAACAGCTGCTATGGCCTTTTTTTCTCTTCTATTGGCATGAAATATCTTTTTCCATCCCTTCACTTTCAGTTTCTTCACATCATTTTGGTTAGATGTGTCTTTTGTAGGCAGCATATGGTTGCATTCTGTTTATTAATCCATTCTGTTAATCTGTGTCTTTTGATTGATGAATTTAGGCCATTTGTGTTTAGTGATAAAATTGAGAGGTTGTGATTTTGAGCTGCCATGTGCATGTGTAAGCGTACTAGTGTGTGTGTTTGCCTCTATTGGAATCTCTGATTAGTTGACTTTCCTCATGTGGTTTTTAGTGGGGAGGGCTTCCCATTTGCCATTTTGGTTTCAGTTTTCATTTGTTCTTTCTGTGTTTTGCACCTTCCTAAGGAGATTTTCTTTAGCTGGTTTCATGCCGGCATATTCTTCTAGTTTCTCTTTACTGTGGAAGAATTTGTTTTCACATTCAAATACAACCAAAAACTTTCATAGGTACATTATTCTTGGTTTGCAGTTGTTTTGTTTCAGGAATGAAAGGTTTTACCCCATTCTCTCTTTGCCTGCAGAGTTTCTTCTAAGAAATAGGCTGTGATTCTGATTTGCCTTGCTCTGAAAGCAACCTTATCCTTTCTTCTTACTTGTCTTAGAATAATTTCCTTGTATTTGCTTGGGGGGAGAATGAGGACCACATGTCTGGAAGAGTGTCTCTTGCGGTCAGATCTGTTGGTGGTTCTCAGAAGTTCCTGAATTTTGGCTGGATTTATATTTCCCGTGTTCTGGAAGTTCTGTATCATTTCATTGAACTCTTGTTTTAAGCCTATCTCTTTTTCCACTCATTCTGGAAGGCCGATTATACTAATATTTGATTTTTGAGATTGTCTTTCATTTCCTGTATGGACCTGTTGGCTTTGTTCAGGTTTGTCTCCAAGTGTTTGATGAGCTGCTAACTTTTATTCTCATTATCTTCCATTTCTGATATTCTGTTCACTGCTGTGTTCATTCTGTTAGATTCTCAATTTTGTTCTCAAGATCAAGGATTCCTTCTTTGAATTGGTTTGTTTCTGCAATGACATGGTTGTTGAATTTCTTGGACTCACTGTCTCTGATGAATTTCATCATTATTTTCTTAAATTCCTTATCTGATAATTTCTCTATGTCTTCATCTCACATCTCAGAAATTGAGATTAGATTTTGGTTATTTTGGGCTTAGGTAATGCTTGCTCTTTCTTCTGTGTCATGACTTTCTCTGATACTTTTCATTGTGTTTTTTATTGTCATTTTGGGATTTTAGCCTCTAACTTGCTTGTCCATGGCCACTGCCCTCAGTGCTGTAGCCTGGAGGTGGTGTGACCCAGCTACTGCTGAAAGGTATGTTGTTACAAGCATATAACTTCTTGCTATATTGGGGCAGCAGGTGATGGTGGGGTGACTGTTATGTTGTTTCATAAGCCTCTGAGATTATATCTCTGCAACCTGGTTCCATTGCAGATAGTTGTTTAGGTGTTTTCTTATATATACCAACAGGGATAGAGTGTGGATGAGAGACTTTGTAGATTTGAGCTTCTTGTCTTTGCTCTGGGTGGATATAGAGCTTGAGGTTCCACATCCTACTACACTCCCACAAATGTGCTCTGCTGCTGGGAAACACGCTGCTGTGGCTCACTTGCCTGCGTCTCCACACAGGTCAGCACACTCTGTTGAACTGGGTCAGAAAGCTCTGTGGCCGAGGCCCTAATGTGAGGCTACTCTTCCTGTTACACTTTCTCAAAGGCACTGCCCCACTATGAGACATATTGTCATCTTTCTGCTACCCAAGCCTCTGTCCTGATCAGTTGACACTGTTGAGTGGTGCCCCACCTGTGAGAAATAAGCTGAGCACAGCAAGGGGTCCCGTCTGAGCTTCCAGCTGCCTGAAGCTCAGAATCCACAGCCCCAAGCTGAGTTAGGAAAGCTCTGTGTGCCCTGACCTCCTGAGGCTCCCTGTTACACTCTCTCAAAGGCACTGACTCAATGTCCTGTCCCTCCAAGCCAGCTAGCCTGTGCATCTGTCCTCATTGACTGTGTGGAGCAGTGCCGCCCTGCCTGTGGATTTGGAGCTGAACACAGCAGGGCTGTCCGCTGGAGCTTCCATCTGCCTGCTCCTTGGATTCTGTAACCCCTAGCTGGGTTAGGAAAGCTCAGCAGCCTGGGCCTTGGCCTAGTGAGGCTCCGCTCTTTGTTGTACTCTCTCAGTTGTAAGGTACTCATCTATGTACGTGCTTAGCCTACACCTCTACCTGGGTTGGCAGACTCTGTGGTGTGGTGCCCCACCTCTCATGCCTCACCTACTCTGGTTAAGCACAGCAGGAAATTCCGTGGCTAATCCACAGTTTGGAGCTGAGATTCTGAGACCCAGCCCAAGAGTGAGTCTGCAGCCCCTCTGCACTTTCTCATTAGTGTTGACCTATTGGAAGGTATGCTGCTGGGACCCCCTTCCCTGCTTGTCCTCAACTTCTGCAGATGTTGATTTCCCCTATGTTCAAACCTGTAGCCACATCTAGGGTTTCCAGGACTCCAGTGATTTGTGGCTCCAGCTCGTGTGGGGACTTGTTTTTGTAGCTGCCTTTGTCTTCCCTGGATCGGCTGAGACTGCGTGGGCCTTCTCCCTGCCAGGGACCCCATCTCACCAAGTTTTGCACGATGTGCTGCCTTTCCTTTTGTTCTTTTTTTGCCTGTCCCTCCAAGCTCTGTTGATCTTCGTAATTCAGTGAAGACCAGTGACCATCCCACTCCTCTCCCTGCAATTTTGCATCTTCTGCTTTGTTCCTCTGCTGGATGTGTCCCACTCTCTCCATGCTCCAGCTTTTACCAGCTTTTAGAGTTCAGACATCTTCTTCCCTCTACCATCATACAATTTAGTGTCAGGTAGGTGGTGGGTGGTGATAGCCCTGTGACACATTGAAGAGTCCTTGAGCCACGATGGAGACCACATTCATCTAGGTAGAATAGGGACCCAGACGAATGCTTTGGCACCGTGTTGGGGCTTTCTCTTGTATGAAGAAGGCAGTCTGCTCAGTGAGGTATAACTATGGGGGGCAGATACATTACAGAAGCTGTGTGCCTCTCGGATTCATGGAGTAACAAGCACTTGCCAAACATGTAGTGGGGTTACGTGTGTAGATGTGGCTTTGTAGCCATTTGATTCTCATAGGATTGTAAGCCAGCTGTCACTGGTGGTGCAGATCTCCAGATAACAGGAATCTTAAAGGCATTGGGATTAGACATGTTGGACCAACAGACAGGTGACAGCACAGCAAATTTGATGTACCGTGATCTCAGCCCTCACTCTTGCTTCTCTTGGCAACACCCATGCTATTGTCCAGGAACAGGGAGCATCTCGATTGGCTTCCTCTGTGACCTCACAGGGCTCTGTGACCATACTAGCTATCCACTCAACAGCTGCCTGGTAAAAACCAGCACAGAATGCTATCACCTCAGCATTCTAGAAAAGCCATGGTGACAGAAAAGCCCCTTATGGCCATGTGCAGAAACCTGGGAGGAGGCTCAAGCTCTGCTTTCTGTGGTCTTCCCTTCAACGCTCCTCTCCACATAGCCCTACTCCTCCCACAGACACACATCCCCATAAACCTTACCAGAGAGGATGCCCAGCCTCCGTGGAAGCCAGTTGTCTGTGAGTGTATGGGGTTTGGATGTTTATCAAGTGGGAGTATGCTAATATGCAGAAAACGGAATGAAGAACAGGGATTTTGCAACACTGTTATTAGGAAAACCTTTCTTCTGGGTTGTTATTTCATTGTCATTCTGTTTAGAGTCACATTGCCAGAGGATGTCCATAGCCCTGTGCCAAAACGGAGAGTCTTTGAGCTACTATGGAGACCATATTTATCTAGGTAGAACACAGACTTATGAGAATGGTTTGACAGCGCATTGGAGCTGTGCCTCGTATGAAGTGACCGGCCTTCTCAGCAAGGTCCAACCATGGGGGACAGATCCATTCCAAAGCTGTTGTGCATCTCAGATTAATGGGGTTGAAAGCAGCTGCCAAAATGGGCATGAAAGAAGGCATTTTAGGGTGCGTGTGTATGGGGCAGGCAGTTTTAGCAGTTTGACGCCCATAGGATTGTAAGCCACCTGCCACAGGTGGTGTGGAGCTGCAGATGACATGAAGCTCACAGGCATGGGGGTAGATGAGTAGGACCAACAGGCAGGTGACAACACAGCAACTTTGGTGCATAATGACCTCATCCCTCATGCTTGCTTCACTTGCCTATGCCAGTGTGGCTGTCCCAGTACAGGGAACTTCACAATTGGATGTCCTCTGTGACCTCACAGAGCTCTGTGGCTGTACCAGCAATCCAATTAGCAGCTGCCTGCTCATAACCAGTCCAGAATGCTATGGCCTCAGCATTCTGGAAAAGCCATGGCTACAGACAGGTACCTTTGGTCCTGGTGCAGAAACTGGACAGGTAGCTCAAGCTCTGTTTTTTTTTTTTTTTTTTTTTTTTTGGTCCTGCACCAATGCCTCTCTGATCACATCATCATCCACAAACAGATAAATCCCCACAGGCTCTACCATGGACAAAGTCCAGCCTCAGTGAAGCCAGCTGTCCGTGATTGTTGGGGGCTTGGATGCCTACATAGTGGGAGTGTGCCAATAGCTGAAAATGGAGTGAAGCCCAGGGCTTTACCAACAGTGTTATTATGAAAGCATTTCTCCTGGGTTTTTTTTTTTTTTTTTTTTTTTTTTTTTTTTTATTCAGTTTCAAACTTGAGCCTTAGATTTTAAACTTTCAGCAGTCTCCTGGTTGCTGGTGGGTCTCAATAGGGTTGTCTCATTCCTGAATCAAATCACTGATGACAGCCACCATATGCATGTGGTGAGCTGTTCCTGGGCAGCCTGTGCTCCCTCCATTTTTTGCTATATTCCACATGCTGGCTTCCTGGCTGGGGAGCTCTAGGATGTAGGCTCTTTGAATCTCTGCTTAGTTACATTCAGATTGAACACACTATACTTCTAGGACATGAAGCAATCATAAAGCTCTCCTATGACAGTAACTCTTCCTTTGAAAATCTTGTAATCACTGAACAATGCTGACTGCCAAATACCGGTCCTTGCAAAAGGTATGTCTCAAGACTCTTCCAGCAGAATCCTATCCTATTACGTTACATGATGTTGGATCTGGAGAAGAGTCACATTAAGCAGGGTCATTACATTAACTAGAGCTAAAACCATAACCAGGGGCAGATTCTGTGAGGGATGCGTGCCAAACCCTGTGGATATTCTATCTCCACTGGTTAGCTCAAGAGATTGGGGTGTTGATGGACTAAGTTAGGTGTGACCAAGGAGCCTGCCATCAATCACAGGTAAAGGAACCCACAACAGTCTGGACTGCTCAAGGCAGCAACACCAAAATGTGTATCCTGAGTAGGGTGTGGGGCGGGCTGGGCTACAACATTCACCAGCTCATACAATGACAAATGGAAGGCTAGACTTCACTGGAACCTGGCCTATACGAAATGGCATGTATGAGAACTGGGTCTGGGAGTGGATTAAGTGAAGGAACTTGGGAAACTCCTTTGGTGAATCATAGCACCCACTGGTGAACATGTGGTCCAGACCTGGGGGTCAGACAAGCTGGGCAAAGTAGCTCCAACAGCTACGTAATGTGTCAATTGGCAATGGAACAGGGTAGACCCGGCAGGACTGAGCAAACCTTAGCCCACCAGTGAAACTAAGACCAGGAAGAAGCACAGGTCATGCTGAGCTAGGCTCTTGTACCTACTGGTATGCATTAGCCAGGAACGCTAAGCCACAGTGTCTAAGGCAGAGGTTGGGACAGGTGAGGGGCTGAACCAAGCTAAATCAGAGCAACCACTGGCATGTGTGTGATTTATGTCTGGGAATAGGCCTAGTTTGGGAGCTAAGGGGAAAACCTGCTGGGTTGAGGTTCCCACCATGGGGCGTGTGACCTGGAATGTGGGCTGCGTTCTGAACAGGAAATGGTTGTAGTCTCCCTTGGCACAAATTTGGACTGGGATTGAATGCACTGAACCAGGCCGGACCCCCAAAATCTCTGCTGTTGTGGAGGACCAGGGTAGATGTGGGATGGACCAAAGTCTTAACCCCTACTGAACCTGTGTAAGCCATATGTGGGTATGGACAAGCCATGGCTAGGCTGAAACTTCCAACAGCAAAGACCATTTTGGGTTGAAGGCCTGTCAGGAAAAGCCACTGTTCCTGCTAAGACAAGAGGTGAACTGAGTAGGGCTGGCTCATGCACCCACTGGTAAGCGAGAAACCTGGCACTGGGAGAAGTTCTGATGGAGAAGCCTGGGCAATTCCTCTGGCAAGACACAGATCCTGCAGTTAGTGCAAGAAACAGGTCAAGGAATTTTACCCATTGGCATACATCTGGCATGGATCTGGGGATGACCAGGCTGAATCTGTTCACATCATCCACTGGCAAATTTGAACACCAGAATAGTGTGTGTTAAGCCGGATTCGGTCGCAAAAAAACTAGTGCACAATACGGAATGCCAATGTGAGGTTGCCTATGACAGAAGTGACCGCAGCACCCAACCAGCACACATGAGAACCTGGAAAAGAGGAGGCACAGCCAGCAAAGGGTAAAAGGGTGGTTCCTTTACTGAACAGCTACTCCCACTGAAAACAGCATGAACTGGGATGGGGGCAGGCCAGACTAAGCAGGGCTATAACACCTGTTCACCTCATGTGGACTAGATCAGGGAAAAACCATGCTGGACTGATTATTCCTATTGGTGCAAACTAAATTAGAGTGGGTGAATGTTTTTTGGGCTTAACCACAGCATCAGCTGGCAGAAGCTGGCACTGGGGGCTAGTTCTGTCAAGGAAAACCACAGAATTACCTGGAGAGTGCATAAGCTGGAATTGGGAGAGGCCACGGAGGGAAATAGTGGGCCCCTCCCTCTTGGCTTACCACTTCTATGGGAGGGTACGAAAACAAGGATTGGGCTGGGATGAAATGGGGTGCAGGACAGACTGGACTGGTCTGCTACACATACTGGCAAACCAGGGTAGGGGGCGGGCCTGGCGGGGGTTATTGCAGGTGGCTCCAACTTTGCTGCAGCCCCCAATTGGTTATGCAAGGGTCAAGAATGTGCTGGGTAGAACTAGGCTGGACAGCAACACCCATTGGTTCCAGTATAAGTTGAGGCTGAAAACAGAATCAACCAAGCAATCGCAACTACCAGCTGATTGGGGTGATGGAATGAGCCTGGTCCTGTACCTGCTAACACATACAAGAATCTGCTGTGAGAACACCACAGACAAAGTTTCTTTGGGGATTTCCCCAATTGAAATGCCCAACTCTGAACCCTAACCAAGAAAAGAGAGAAGACAGAATAGGTCAATCAATCATCTCAGCTATTTGTTGGCAGTGAAATACAGGACAAACGGAGACTCTACGGACTATGTAAATCAACGGATTCTTCAAAGACCTCCTAGTGCTTAGAGTGTCAAGATTGGCAGCAATTTAGAACTGGTAAACTATCAAAACCACTTCAGCAAGGACCTTGGCGCATACCCTACATCCAGGACCTAGTAAGGGTGGGAAATAGGTTGGGCCTTCTCCTTTAACACCATTCATTTAAACATGAAGTAAACAATATGGAAACAATAGTCTTACCCAATTTCCTTTAGCCGTTGAATCTTTTCACCCCAATTAACTATGTAAAGATTATCAAAAATATAATTAAAAAAAATAAAATCCCACTGCAACAACAACAAAAAAAAATGTTGGAAGAACGAATTATCAGTAACGGAACTGGAAAGGCCATGGAGAAAACCCACCTGTGTAATGACCCGTCAGAATGGTGTCATCGGGGTACATCTGTCCACTTCATCGTGTTTGTCGGGATCTAAACGGTCTCCACATGCGTCCCAGGGACTTTTCACATTGGTTTATAAAAAAATAAATAAATAAATAAAA
Organism: Ochotona curzoniae; assembly: GCF_017591425.1. NCBI lineage: Eukaryota > Metazoa > Chordata > Mammalia > Lagomorpha > Ochotonidae > Ochotona > Ochotona curzoniae. Next base: position 36,999 of record NW_024465423.1, on the reverse strand, counting down.
AGGCATTTCTATGAGCATGGACAGTGAGGACAAGAGGCTAAAGTCCTCTCATTGAACGTGCCGGGATCCCATAAGGGTGCCAATTCTAATCATGGCAGCTCCAGGCTTATGGCCTGGAAAAGCAGTCAAGGACAGCCCAAAGCTATGAGACCCTGCACCAATGTTGGATACCGGGAAAAACATCCTGGATCCTGACTTCAGATTGGTATAGCATCAGGCTTTGCATTCAACTGGGTAGTAAATAATCAGAGAGAAGATCATCCTCCCTATCTCTCCTCCACTCTGAATATCAAAATTTCAAACAATTGAATAATTAAAAAAAAAAAAAACCTATGGGTGTCTATTGGCGGTTCTCCCGTCATGCGGAAGAAATCACCTGACACTTGAGAGAGTCTCCAAGGCGCTTTATTTCGATCTTCTGTTGTGAACGTTATGACTGTTGTGACCAGTTAGGACCGTTGTGACCATTAAGACCATTATCACCGTTACATTCCAGCCCATTCCCCACCAGGCCCTGCTTAACTGTCAAACCTGACCAAACACCTTAAAGATACGAAAGGCACACCAATCAGGGTGAAGGGCCAATCTCAGGGCAGTATATGGTCAGTGCCCCCAAGCTCCCCCTTCTTGTTTTATTAAGCAAGGGACCGTGCCTGTCTTAGGTGTTCCGAGTTTGGGCTCCCCTTACCTGTCATGGGTTAACAACATGGCTAGAAATGTGGAACCTGTCTTAGATTGGTGATGCCGTATCAGAAACTTACCCATCTCTGGCTACCGGGCCAGCATGCCTATCCAGAGTTCTGGGGATTCTCTGTTGTGAAGGGCAAGCACAGCTTGCACTAGCATCCACTCTTGTTGATGCTGATGCTGTGCTAAAAGATGAAGCATCCACAGACCCCAAAGAATGAAAATTAATAAGATAAGGCCCAGGGCTAGTATACCAGCCCCTTGGTGTGCAAAGGAAAGATCCTTTAGTGTCCAATTTGTCCATTGCTCTACCATAGCAATCACTACTTTGCTACTATTTATGGCTATAATTTGGGATCTTAGCTCCAACGTCAAATTATCAAATTATATGGACCAGCTTCCATGAGGGGATAGCATAGCAGATAACTCTTTCGACAAATTCAATGCTCAGAGACCACTGGTAACAATAGAGGGAGTGACACACATTCCAGGTAGACTAAACACACAGGAGGTCTTCATATGATGGAAATAAATTGTGGAATGTGTACCAGCACTGCAGTGACAGAGCCATTCCAACACTGGTTAAGGGCTCACTTAACTACAGAGCAATTCAAAAGGGTAACATTAGCACTCATGGAAACAATAAACATAAATGGAGCTTGTACACATACATAAATAGCATTTTAGATAACATCACGACTACAATTAACTTTAACATCTTCTTCCCATATTCTAGAACTATTCCTACAATAATTACAATTTCTTATCACTAACTTATCAATAAATGCAAAAGCTCATATATCTGAACATCCACCCATACTAGTGTAAAGTACCCAGACATTGCAAGACTTAGCAAAAACAGATTGAACAAGGTTACCATATGTATAGTTATACCTCACAAAGGCAGATTTGGAACAGGTGAGAAATAAATTGGTCACAGCAAGATTAGGTGCTACTCTTCTAGGAGTCACAGTACTTTGACAGCAGTCCATTCTGGGGGCCATTTCCAAGGCCCTAGACAGCAAGGCGATATTTGCTGCACACCTTTTATGGTGCAGTTTTACCTGGAGATTCTGGCTGTCTCCTCTCTGATCTGAATGAACATCAGGCTGGTTGGCATCCACGATGACCATTCTTTCGTCTTGCTCTGGCCTTCTTATCATTTGCATCAAACGTTCTGGCACCCACACCGGCCCGTCAGAATCCTGCATAAAAACACAAACTGCTCCTCACATCCATCATAAGACAGGATGTGGGCCCATCCATCGTTGTGTTAAAACATCCTTCCACATCATCCAATCTTTGCAGGGGCCTGTGCCAACAGCGTGGCATTCAGCATCAGAATGGCCATCCAAATCCAAAATCAAAAAATTAAAAATATAAGTAACTGAAGCCAATTGATGTTTAGGACTATTGGGATATAAGCTGGCTCCTACTCCCCCTTTTTGTTTCATTAATAATGCTTTGAGAGTTGCATGGGCACATTCTTCCACAGCCTGGCCAGAGGGATTATATGGGATGCCAGTGGAGTATTTAATCGCAATTCATAACAAAGCTTATCAAATGCTTTGGCTGTATAGGCAAGTCCATTATCAGTCTTATAATACTGTGGGACTCCCCAGGCTGCAAAAGCCTGAAGGCAATGAGATATAACATCTTGAACCTTTTCCCCTGTATGAGCTGAGGCATAAAGGACCCCAGAGCAGGTATCAATAGAGATAGGAACAAAAGAAAGGCGACCAAAACTGGGAACATGGGTAACATCCATCTGCCATATATGATTAGGCATAAGACCACGGGTTTAATCCCAAAGCAAGGCTGGGATAAAAAGTAGACACAATTTTGGCATCATCTAATAATACAAAAATATGGTTGGATCCAATTAATATGCTCCAATACCTGAGGGAAATCATTAAGGGTCTTTAAACCTTCCATTCTAATTTTTTTTTCATCTCCATAAGACTTTCTCACCTTCCTGTATAAGTCTTCTGAATTTATCAGTGCCATCTGTCAGGCAAGACTTAGTCAATGTCCAGAACCTGACCGTTCCTGGAGGGAGGGGCTCCTGCCGTTCTGCCTTAGATAAGTCTCTGCCTAAGTGCTCCCATTGTGGCAGGAACAAAAGACCCTCATCCAGAAATCATGGGGCAATCCTCTGAACAGTTTGCAAAAACAACAGCACTGTCAGCAGTTTCTGCAATAAAGGCTGCATATGCACTGAAGAAGTTAAATTGTCCATATTTCTAACACCTCTGATCATGGCTAACCTGCAAACTTGACTGATTGTCAAATCACGAAATTGACCAATCCTTAACCGTGAACTTGAGCCATGGTTAACCGCAAAGGTGAGTGGGTGGTAAACACAACTGTAAATGGGTGGTAAACATGATCATGTGTGAACCTGGATGAATCTGAATGATAGCTAGACCTGAGCTTTAATGGTCGCTATCCCATGAACTTGACTTGTCGCTCCCCAGGGAACTTGTCTTATTACTAGACCTGAGCTTTAATGGTCACTACCCTGACTACTTGGCACGTGTCCTCTCTGCTATCAGCGGCTTCCTGAGCAAAAAGCTCAGTTGTAAACTAATTCCCGCTATAAGCAGCTCCCTGAACGGTCTATTCAGGTTACCTTCCTGGCGTTCACCAGCTGACTTCTATCCGATTCACAACACCAGTTATCTTCTATCCCAGTCACAGCAACAATTATCGAGGTTCCTCTCGTCCCACGGAAGAAATCACTTGAGAGAGAGTCTCCAAGGCGCTTTATTCTGATCTTCCGTTGAAATCATTATGACCATTAATTCCATTATGCTAATGCCCCTCCCCTACCAAGCCCCCCATTTTTCTGTGAAACCTGTCCAATCAGCTTAAAGAGATCCAAAGCACACCAATCAGGGCAAAGGGCCAATCATAGGGCAGAAAATGGTCAGTGCCCCCAACAAGACTGATCACCAAGCAACTCACACAGGTGTAGCTCACGATTGTTCCTGGATCCATAAGTGCAAAGCATCAATGATCAATGTGTCCTGAAATCCACAGTAATTCTCAGCTGCATTCTTCATCAACACATGAGCACAGTTGCGCATTGTTGCAAGGTACAGCACTGTCCCTAATGTAGATAGAGGAAAGGGTTATCCCAGGCCAGTCAGCAATCTTGAAACAACACCAGACACTGATGGGGTTGACAGGGTTTGACATTGGGTGAAACCGACACAAGAGCCCTGCATTAACCTAGCACAGGCATCCAGAGCCACCACAAGATCAACACCAGGCAAAAGGCACATGGCCCTGACCAACCACAATCCCACAGTACATCACCACAAGCATGGTCAGTGCCCATTCCCCAAACACAACTCACAGGCTGCCTTCTTCCCCCAGGTGAGCCAATGAAACACAGAGTAGGGGTAGGAAGAAAAGAATGTCACAGCCAAGGGTTGTGAGGGAAAAGTGGAGTGAAGTCTGCAAGAGTAGCCATTCTCAGTGACCTCCCCATCCCTGTGGCACAACAATGGAATATTCCCTGACATGACACCACCAAGAAGGCACCATGTGGAGTAGGAGCCAAACCCACACAAACAAGATGCCAAGGAACGGGTAGGCAACCATCACCACTACAATGTCCCTGGCAAGATCTCCAAAACCCAACACCATGAGGGAAAACTCCTTCCTCTCCCCAGGCACAGTTCAGCAACCCACCAACACACATACCATGTGTGTGCACACAAACACTTCTCATTAATGATCCTTCTGCACATTCACCTGCAGAAACCTTGTTACTTTTATTTCTTTGCATGTGGTAGCCATTTCTCAGGCTCCATCTCCAGAATTAACCCTAATTCCCCATCATCCATGGTCACTATGTTACACACAGAGACTTCCATGAAAAGTTGATAGGACAGACATTCAAATAGTTCACCACTGCCAGCATAGATGGTGTGCAATCAGCCCAAGGTTGCCAAAAGTCACCAAGCCACTAGGGCCACCCCATGACCAAAGCTTAGAAGACCCTAATCAGGTTTGGTTTTGATCTGATAAATGCATGAACCCCACCCCAACCCCAAGGGGTCAGCTCCTATTAGCTTTTATTGGCTCTAGAATTACAATTATCCACATAGGAGGAGCAAGCAAAAAAAGGAACCATAACTGATTTAATGAGCCATTCGCAGTTTCACTGTATCAGCCATGCATACATAGATATGCATGGCTTAATCTTTGAGACAAGCATATGCTACTGGCAGAATCAACCAGGTTGGAACACAGTGAGCCATGAGAGTGTCACAGAGGCAAGCTCTTTGCATCATTTGATATTTATTTTTTTTCCTTTACATTACCTCTCTACACTTTATTTCCCCTGTAGAATGCTATTCTATCCCATATCCTCATCATTCTAACAAACGCATACATCCAAAACACTTCCAATTTCTTTTGCATGTTTTAGGCTTAGATGCCCTGCCAAAGGATATAAGCGCAGTGTGGTAGCCTAGCACCTAAAGGCCCTACCTTGCAAGTGACAGGATCCCGTTTGGGCACCAGTTCATGTCTGTTTGATCCCACTTGGAAGTTCCCTGCTTGTGGCCAGGGAAAGCAGTCAAGGATGACGAAAAGCTTTGGAAGAGGCTCTAGGTTCCTGGCTAAGGATCAGCTCAGCTCTGGCCATTGTGACCACTTGGAGAGTAAATTAATGGATGGAATATTTTTTTCTCTGTCTCTCCTTCTCTCGGTATATCTGACTTTCTACTAAAAAATAAAATATTTTTTAGATGAAGAACAGTACCTTAGTGGGAAATGTGTCCTACCAATTTTGGCAGCATTGCAATGGTGGGAAAAGACTTCATTGTCACCTATGGACAAGCCAACTTCCAGGTGAAAGGTGAACTTTCAAACCCAATCAGCCTGCTCTCAGGCAAGCAGAGATGACAGAGGAAGGATATGTAGAGAGGAGAGGCATAGGATAAAGACTGGAGTGGCAGCAAGAACATTCAGCCTCACTCACCAATCTTTGGGAGGACAGAGGGGAAAAACCCCTAACACACCATGATCACCACCTAAGTGCCAACTTAAAACCAGCAGAAGGGAGGGCACAACAGGCTGTTTCATACCATGACCACTTCCCACCCCCATGGGCTTATACAATGAGGCACAAAGGGTTGAGGCAGGCCAAAACCCAGGGCAACCACTCCCAACCCTGTTGATGTGGAACAGTGGGAGCCAGGCAGAGGGGATGTAGCAGAGGTGCAGCAACACTGAGGGCGCAAATGCCAGATCATGCCAAAGTTTCAAGAAGTCACTCTCTATCTGGAGAGGCCAATAAAAGGCAAACACCATGGAGGAAATGGCACAAAGGGGCCAAGGCCAGAACCGGGGCCTACAAAGTTCCCCACACATAAAGAATACAAAATGATGCCAAACCACTCATACAGCTTCACAACAGAAACAAGCCCAAGGAGCCAGACAACTCCAGCCTCAAGAAAATCATCACAGGCAGCAACAGGTCTGAGAAGATTACCAGGAAGAAGGGAAATGGACACTAAACTCCACAGTGTCACCACTCACCAACTTCACACACACCCACACACATCATTTTAAGAATCTAACCCATGGCACCACCACCACCCACCACCTGATAGGGCAAGGTAGTGTGACATGTGGAAGGGGACCAAGTGCCCCCACAACAGCCACAGCAGAACCCACAGTGCAAAGCTCAGTGCGGTCACAAGACCCAGGAACGTGGAGCAGAGTGAGAAAGAGAAGTAATGGAGGCACAGCATCAGGCGCATCCTGGCAAGGAAGAAAGACATGAGAAAGGGTGGCACTGGGATCTAAGGACTAGCAAACCCGAGCACAAAGAGGCACAGGAAAAGAATGTCTGGTTGGCATGGACAGTTAAACTGGATGGCGGCCAGGTGGCACACCACCACTCACCACACAGAATCTCACTGCCAGCACCAATCTCTAAACCTGACAAGCTCTCAGCAGCACATCCAGAGACAAAAGACCACAACAGCCACAAGAGGGATACATGTAAGAGAGGCACCAGAAGTGCAATGGGGAGCCACAAGGGAACACCTTTGGCCAATAAAAGCCAGGCCCGCCCAGAAAAGAGACACGATAGCACCACCATACACTAGTTACACCTGAAGCACAAGAGCTCACTACCAGTGACTCCAGACATTTTCCCACATGGACCTGAGTGTGCCTTTGCCAGGTCCCCCAAAATCAGACTGCCAGCACCTGCACACCAAGCATCTGCAACTACTGTCTTCCAGTGTCCATCCACCAACATCCAAGTCTCCAGTCTCACAGACCATAACCCCACAAGAACACTCCCAAGGTCAGGACAGCTCATGGGAGACACAACTGTCACAAACTGGCCATGACAGGACAGTGAGGGGAAAGAGCAGTCCAAGGCAGGAGGCAGACAGAGACTCCACACCAGGCCAGTCACAGGGCTGCATGGGTCAAGTCACACACACCCCAAAACCCCAGGAGGCACACAGAAGGCAGTCACAGGCACATGCAATCAACCACAGGACACACACCTCATCTAGCCCAGTGAGACCATCCCCCAACACAGACAGTTGTAGCACAGGCCAACGCAAGGCAGAGCCAAGAAAGGCAGCATCCAGCCCTCAGTGGTAGGGGGCTGGCAGAGCCACCATGTAACCTCCATTCCCCTCCCCACAGTATGGGGTAGAGGGAACAAGCAGCCAACACCACTGTAATGCAGTTCCCAGGTGATCGGCATCATCAGCAGGCAGCTACCAACATAAACCAGGAGGAGGGAAGAACAGCAACAGGCAGGGGTTACGATACCCCATAATGTGGACACATCACTCTCAGGTCGCTAGAGAAGCTTTTTCTCACTGAAGGGAGGTCACACCCACCAACCCCATGTGCAAATCTATCACCAGGCTGAGAGGGCCATTGAGGAAACACCACCAAACCCAGGACAAGCCCAAAGATGGACAGAGTGGTCTGTAGCACTAGTAAAGTGGCCATCCTGCCCCCAGACACACAAAGACATAAAACAGGCAAACCACAGGCAGAGGCAGCAGCCTCCCCCTTCAAGAGGTGAGGTGCTGCCCTGTACCTCCCCTTGACCACCTCAACCCCCAAAAGAAGACACCCATGGAGTCCAGAGTGGGCTGCAGTCCACAACATGACAAGCCAACATGGCAAAGAATAAAGTGGGTCTGCCACACAACCCCCATGGGGGTCCCCAGTACCCAATCACTGCAACACAGATCTGCCAATGTGATTTTAATAGAGAAAATAGATTTCACAACTCATAGGTGCAATCATAATACTACAATTAATGCCTTAGAACTTGAAAATGAGATCAATACCACTGCCAGGAGGAATCCAAGTGAGAGGTATAGCCTCACTTTCATAGAAAGTAACACATGCACAGTCTCCAGAATTCAAGGAAACAGGGTCCACTAATTCCAAGGTTCAAAGGGAAAGTCCCTACCTCAGACACCTGCCTCCAATAAAACAATTAACACATTGCCTCTAGCCTTTCAGAAAGCAGTATACATTGAGAGGTGCTGAATACAAAAAATATGCATTAGTTCAGATGCTGAGATTTCAGAAAATAGCACGCATGTACACACTGACCACCATCACACGCATAGACACTGCCCACCAAAAACCAACCTACATGTGCTTCAGCTCAATTGAACAAAATGCACAATATGAATTTCGACTTTTCAGGACACAACTGCTTCTACCTGGAGTTCAACTATTGAAAGCAAGTCTTCATTTGGTTCCAGAATGTTCCAGCAGGAATGCGGCATCCTGAAGTTGAAGCTTGACTTGAGCTTGACTCTTGCAGGTCTTATCATTAACTGAATAGGACACAATAGTGTTGTGCATAGTGCAAAGACTTGAGTGCTTATAAGCTCAGCTCCACCCAGACCAACAGCACCCAAGGCTGAGGTGACCATGACTGATAGTCATGGCTCCTTCCTCCGCCCTGCACCATCAGTTCCTAGATAGACTGCTTTCATCACAGCATCATCAGATAGCCAGTACCACAAGGAACACTGCATGGTGGCATTTTCTGTAATACCAGGAGTGTCCCAGGAGGGGCAGCAATTTCTGAAAGCACTTGGGGAGAGCAGGAATAATAGACCAGAGCCCAGCTTTTGCCTTGTACTGAGAAACCTTCAACTTTGGCCTATGCCACAGGCCCCTTCACACTGAGCACCTAACAAATTCCATTAGGCTAATGCAAAAACCTTATAGAGAGGAAGTCAGTTTTCCTTGGAATGAAAATGCTAGTTAATACACCTGTTTCCCATGGCAGAATACCTGAGTTCTAGAACCAACCCTCTCTCTGACTCTACAGTATTTTAATATACAACTTAGGGTTGCTTGTTGATGAGACAAGTGATTCAGGTCTTACAACCCTCCTGGGAGAACTGGATAAAGCTTTCTGATCTGAGAATAGATTGCTTGCTATCAAGGTCACTTAAAGAGTGAACTTCCACATCTCCTTCTGCCATCCGTGTTGTCTGCCTCAACCGATGTGTAGATCTCTATATGTATTTCTTTGTCTTTTAAATAAAGAGTGAGGACTTCAGTCACCAGGCTACTGCACCAGACTCTAACTGCTAAGCCATCACACCAGAACCCTCCTCTGACATTTTTCAGATATTTACTAGCATTTCTATGTATGCACACTCAATTCTAATGTCAGCATACAATTAGATATTAATGTCAAATATTCAAACAGTTGCAGTTGTATCTTAAAAAGTATAGACAGTTATATAAGTAAAACTTACAAGGCACATTTTTCAACAATATGAAGCCTTTAAGTATTTTATCCCAGTTTTTTCTTTCCATTGCATGATAGCCATACTTCTGTAGGACAAAATGTTCTACAAGCTATTCCTTAAAAATCTGCTAATTTTCTTGATTTACATTTTGAAACAATCATATAAGGCTCCAAATGGAAACATTCTCTAAATAAAAGCATACCAAATTTAAATGCAATTGCTTTAAGCAATTTTTAAGCATTTCTTTCAATTTGTGGAAACACATTTTAACACAACCTGCCTTAAAACTGGGAAAGAGAAGTTTTTCAAATAACCTTATTCTAGCTGATTTGGGAATCCTCCCTCCTCAAAAGAAGGCAGATAAGAATCACAATGGGAACCTGAAGGAATCCAGCGTTCTAAATTCCTTACAAAGGGCAGACTCCTAGCATGTTCCTGCCTTTTCCATGGCTGGTAGGCCTGCAGCTTCTCCTTAGCTTCTGTTTATTTGAAGTCAAGAGAGGCGAAAAACTTCAATTTGGCTGTTGTCTTAAGAGAGTAACTATGAATTTATTAGTTATCAATAAGATGAAAATTAGTGTAAAGGTGATGTTAAAATACTGTTGTTCTTCAATATGAATCAGATTTCAATTCCATTTTCTTAAAGGCAAAATTCAGAAATTATACATGTGACAACAAATTACACTATACATTTCAAAAGAATTAGTTGTTTTCCTGTAAGGCAAAATCTCACATACTCTTTGTAAATAAGAACACAAATAATTTACAATCAGGGCCAATTTCATGATTAGGAAACATTTTGACCAATGAACATAAAAGCTTATTTACTTTAATAGCTTATAGGATGCAAAAATTTTAACATAATTTTATAATATTGTGAGATTATAATCCAAATTATTTTAAATGACAATTATATTATCCAAATTCTGTCTCAATCTTTGAGAGTTCTAGGGATCCTACAACTTTCAAAGTCTTGACACCTGGTTTCAAACTCTGAAGAATTTAGAAGTGTAAATTAGTTAAAGAAAAAGTACATTTGACATTTAACTGAACATGTTAACGGATACTGTATTTTAGACCTGATCAGTGCCAGGACAACACTGTAAATTGAAGACTAAGCAGCAAGGAAACAGTATATGAACTTTTCCTCAGAGGAGAAGGTGAGTCTGGTCTGGCCAAGTCGTGTTACATAGGTTAGACCTCATTAAAATTTTTTATCAGGAGACAGAAAAAAAGGTTAATCATGATCTATCCCATCTCGTCTGTCAGTCAGGCATACACGCACCCAATTCTCAACAAGAACAATAACTTAACAATCCATGACAAATATATAACTGGAGAAAGAGTATTAAAACAAAGTCTAGTTTTTCTCCAGACTAAAGTAGAACACCAACAATAACGAATAAATAAACATATGCACAATCCCAACACATCAGAACAGAGAGACATTTAACTCTCAAACATTTTGCACCTTCCAAATTCTTCTTTGACATATTTTAACCTGGAAATGTTTTATAAAGCAAGTCATAGGTTCATCTCATGCTTTGAGTTAAATTAACAGTGGATTGGGACCAGTCTATATCACATCGCATATATATATATGCGATATATATATATATATATATATATATAACTCTTAAATCAAGTTGCAGAATATGTTTCCTTTTCTTTTTTTCTTTTTTTTTTCGACTTCTTATGGATGTTAAATCGCTTATTTCTTAGTCTGCCACTCTCAGCTTGGGGTGAGGGCTATGAGGTAAAGTTAGAGAAATTTAGATACCTAGGGTGACAGTGTTGTTAAGTCAAGAAAAACTGGAAAAGCAGGTTAGAATAAAGGTTAAAATGGTTAAAATGGAGAGGACATCTCTGTGTACTATCCCATGAGGAGAGCAAATGGAGACCTTCAGAGAGAGGAGGACGGGTCTGTTCTTGCAGCAAAGTTTGGGCCTGGATCATGAGGGATGATAGGATTATTATTCAATCTTATATATGCCTGCGCTAATTCTGGGAGCAAATGTACAACATAAAGGCTATCAGAGAATAGATTAAAAAAAATCTTTCACTTTTGAGAGAAGTTTTGCTAAAATTGCAGCAAATAGTTCCTAACACTCTGTTGATCCTTGACATGGGTAGGTCAAAATAGGTCTTATAGACATGATCAGATAGAAAAACCTCTGCTGTAGCCCCTTCTCTTCCTCCATCTTCATGATTTGATGGTACAAGGCAGGATTCTCCCATTCCAAGAGATTGAAGAAGGTGACTCACTTCTATGGCCCATAATGGCAGTCAATCGTGCCGAGATAATCTACAAGGGAGGCTTGCCAGCCTGTTACTGTTTCTTCAAACTCATTCATAATAACTCATTCAATCAGGGGCAACAGGCTTTGCTGTGTCAAAGTCTTAACACCTAAGGGCTAGCTCTTTCACCTCCTGAATTAGATCTGCCAGTTGATCAAGACAAATATAAACCCCGGGCGCCCCTCAAATGCATAAATGTACCCACTGGAAGGGACTATCCTCCCGGACAAGGGTAGCTACAAGCACGGGAGAATTTGAAAATGTCCACAGTTGTAACTCTTTCTTAGGGCAATAATGAACAAGTAGCCTTGCCTAGGGCCTTTTGAGTCTCCTGTAAGGCTTGTACATGAGGGAAACTCGTCTCCTAGCATTATGCCTTTTCAAATAATGGCAGTAATTGCCCTGTAGACATGGGTAGTCAAGGGCATAGCCAATGACCTCTCCAAGAAGCTTTTGAAATTCTACTGGTGAATATTGTTCCTTAACGCTTAGCTGGGATTTCAAGGGGGAGGCCTTTTCAAAACATAATCCTGTCCCTAAAATTGTAGAAAGAGGGGGGTTATTTGCACCTTCTCTGAGGAGACATTCATGTTAGCTCTGTCTAAAAGCTCTTTAACCTTTTCCCAGACTACTTGCAATTCCTGAGTTGTAGGGGCTCCCAAAATATTATTCAAACTGCCGGGATGCAGGGTTGTTGAGAAAGACCCTAAAGACTAGTCTCCGCCCAGCGTGAGTGAGGCTCATTTCTGCCACAGCTTTCTCAGGTCCCCTGCATTCCAGGGATATCACACTGCCACTGGGCATTTCCCTTCAGGGTTAACACCAATGGAAAATCCTGAACTGGCTGTTGGAGCCCCACCAGAAGGCTTGCACCTGGAGCTCTGTGCTCTGGACTCCCCTTGACCTTGGGGGTGGTTTTCTGCCCTCTAAACTTCCCAGAAGCTCTTGCTGGGGTGGCTGAGGTGGGCCAGGACCAGTGTTTTGGGCGACAGTTTTGCTCTTTTTCCATTCCCAAGTATCACGTACAAATAAATTAACCAATGTTACCCACAGTGCCAATGTGACCACTGTCCCTCAGGCCTTGACTGCCTAACCATCTGAGATTTAAAACCCTCAGGACTTTAGCATGTATTTTAGCACCCTAAGTGTGGGATCATCAATCCCCCACATTTATTGCCCATGGCTAAAGAAAGAGAGCAGGGAGGAGAGTGCTCAGAATATCCAGTCAGGCTGTTGGGCCCAGGCAATCCAATACAGAGTTCCAGGTGACACCGAACCTTTGCCTCAGCCAGAAATGGTTAGTCCTCAGACAGGATCACCCCAGAGCCAAGCATCCACAGCTGTCCCTAAAGCAGAAAATCAGAGATAATAGAGGAACTAGGATACCCAGTCGGATTGTCCGGCCCAGGGGATCCCCAGCAGAGTTTCAGGTAATGCCAAAGTGTTGCCTTGGCCAGAAACTGTCAGTTCTCAAACAGGTTCACCCTAGATTCAGGCATCCATGGCCATCTCTCACTGCAAAAGAAGAGAGAATAGGAAAGAAGCCAATTGGGCACCTAACACCTCCCTTCCCTTACAACCTCTCAGGGGATTTGACCGTAGCTATACCACGGTTGGGTGCTGCCCATGATTGTACAGAGCTGTGGGGTGCCTAGGGTCACTTCTACAGGATACACTCCTGTTTGAGAGGAGGAATACTGTACCTTAGGTAGCCTTCTTTTCTTTGAGACTCAGCTAAAGTTCCACCACTTCCCTGACAATGTGCTTCTCTGGTAAGACAATGCTCTGAAGCAATTTACAGCCATTCCTTGCTTCTCTTTCAAAGCCACACAGTGAGGGGGTGAGAAGATCCAGCCTTCATGATCAATGTTGGGTGCATGTTCTGCAGGGTCTCCCCCACATATTGCTTTACTACCTTGTTGCTGGAGGGGATTAGCCTGCTGCCCACCATCCAGTCACCTGGCCTGTGAAAGGCAAAGGAAAGGACAGGGCTACTGTCTAAGCAGTGCCGATTTATAGGGGAAATTCAATTCCCTATATAGGGTAAGGGATAACATTAGGCCTGGAATTTGGGGAAGTCCAGGAGGAGAGAAACTAGGAATCAATTACTAGGAGAATGTCTGTAGAAGCCACCTCCCATAATCAAATGGTGTGTGGGTGAGATGGCCATGGTTGATGAGCATTTCCTTGAAGCTACTTGACTCCTGTCCTGATTCATACCCAGGGTTCTCTCTTGGCCCACCATCTTGCCCACTAGACCCTGGAGTGTTAGTCGCATTCGTATTGACTTAGTGACATCTTTACCCCGAGCACCACAGAGGATGATGATTACCTGTGTAAGTAACCCTTTAGCACATCCACAAAGAGAAATCCTATAGCCTGAAATCAAATTCCACTTGTAATTTCGTCTTCTATCATTCTGTCGTCTGGTAACTTTGGTTGCAAGATCGAGCCTGAGTGATGTGTGTAGTTGGCTGCTTCTGATGCTCTCTCTATCCAGTAGTGTTTGATATTGTTTCCTAATCCCTTCCACACTCATCTCCAGATTGTGAGAAGTGTCAGAGGTTCTTCCTGAAAAGCTGTGCTGCTCAGAGACCCCCAGTGTTTCTAAAGGACAACCCAGTGGATAAGGGACATCTTAGCCCGGCTTTCCTCAGTGTGCCCACTGGGCTTCAAATTGGTCCATCCAGCATTCCTGTGGCTGGGCTTGGAGTGTTTAATGAAGCATCTGATCTGCCACAGGGGTTACACTTTGGTCCTTTTGAGGGCCAGATCATAGAAGTGGAACAGGAATCCAATAGTGGGTACAGCTGGCAGGTAAGAAGTACCTTTGCAGTCTGGTGGCTTTCCACCTGCCTGCTGTGAGTTTGGCTCATGTGTCTGGTTCATGCCTTCTACTCATTATGGCATGAATGGAGCCAACATGATTACATCACAGAATCCTTACTGAAGATTAGCATTGATGAGATCACTGGGCTGTAAAAGCAAAGCAGTTCGATCTCAGTTGTGGGCTTCTACTGTAAGGAAACAAATCAGATTAGGTTTATACTAACACTGTGTTATGTCTCAAGATGTGGTTGGACTCATGGAATGTCATGGAACATGATGGTGGTTGAGTTAATAATTCTGCTGAACTATTCCCTTTCCAGAAACATATTAACTGATTTTTCTGAATCTGAAATAGCCAAGAGGAGAAAAAGCTATGAGTACATGGATGGAAAGGACACTTCTTTGGTCAACTGGATGAGGTAAGTGCCATGCTTTTTACATGTGGAGATGACATTTATCTCTAAGACAAGATCACTGTCCTTTCTCCTCTACTTTCCTCAATGACTTTTACATGATATGTCCTCTTTGATGTCTATTTGAATGAACTTTGAATACCATGACCGGTTTGTAAAAGCACATTCTCTATAAATACTGTTTTTTATCATAACATAAAATAATATGTTGAATAAAAGCACATGAAAATGGGCCTTGATGAATCTAGATCAACTGGGGCATTGACTCATTCTCTCTATAATTATCATTGGTTATGCCTTTCCTGCATCAAAAATATCATAATACATGGACATTGCATTAAATTGGTGTCCTGACCGCAAAGGTTTTTAGTCTTTTGAAAATTATACACTGTCCAAACAACTTGATACAGAAGGCCTTTAATTTATGAGACATAAACCATACCAGGCACAGTGGAAAAAAAGAAAGAGAGAAGAGAGCCAGGTTCTGGGACAAGCATTGTCATGCAGTGGGCTAATGTAAGGACTGGTGTACCTACATTACAATTACTGGTTACCCTACTGCCAAACCAGTTGCTTCCCCATGCACCCTGAGGACCTTCAGAGGATGTCCTCATGCTTTGTCTTTGGCGCCAACTTAGAAGACCTGGTTGAAGCTACTGCCTGACAGTGTGTCCTTTTTATCTCTCCACTCCATGCTTTTTCTTGGTATCTCTGTCTTCTGCCCCTTCTCTTCTTTGTGTCTATGCCACTCAAATAGAAAATAATCATAATAATCTTTACCAACTAAACAAAACAAAACAAAACTGGAGATGTGGATGAGAGAAGGAAGCTGCATCTGGATAATTGTTTCTGTGAGCAGTTCAGGGAGAGGCTAAAATAACTCCCAGGATTCGAGAGAAAGATCCAAGAGAAAGGACTTCAAAGAATTGTCTATGGAAAATCTGAGTTGTGCAGCATGTGTGGTAGGCTAGAGTTAGCCAGTGTACATTAACCATTATGTGGCATAAAACTGAATGAAATTTGGGGTTTAGGGAAACTCTGTGTGCTTCATGGCTGGTCAAGGAGAAAGGTCGACTAGGGTTTTGAGGATGACTAGTGAAGAAATGAAGTAGCAAAGCATGCTTGTCAGAACAAATACGGTATCTGCACATTGGATGTGGGACTTCATTGATCTCACAGAGAGATACATGTTTGCAAGAGAGCTTTTACAGAATTGGGCTACAAGCAAGATAGAGGATATCAGAGAACAGATGAGATTCAAGTGTAACAGTGCATGGGAACTCAGCATTTATCTCTGCCCCAGGTATGTGAACTATGCCCAGAATGATGAGGAGCAGAATTTGGTGGCCTTCCAATACCACAGACAGATATTATACCGCACCTGCCAAGTCATCAAACCAGGCTGTGAACTTCTAATATGGCATGGGGATGAGTATGGCCAGAAGCTGGGTATCAAAGGAAGCAGTGGAAAGAAAAAGAAGGGAAGAAAAAGGAAGAACTCACAACAGTGAGAGGTAAGTAGCAATGTTGCTTTTAAAATAAGTAAAGGAGTCACCTGGGGAATATTTGTCATTCAACTCTAAGGAGTCAAATGGAAAGTAACAGCTGGAAAACCCCAATTCAAATGTGATTTCAATTTAGAAAAAACAAAGATTTACTTCTCAAAGAAGGGAAGAGTTATAGTGAGACTCAAGCATAGGGAGAGAGAGAGAAAGAGAGAGAGAGAGGAGGAGAGAGAGAGACCAGGAGAGATTACCAGTTACTGTTTTAACCACAAAGGCTGCAGGAGGGCATAGCACGGCAGCCTAGTGGCTAAAGTCCTCACCTTGGACATGCTGAGACCAAATATGAGCATCACTTCATGTCCTGACTGATCCACTTGCCTTCCAGCTTCCTGCTTGTGGCCTGGAGAAGCAGTTGAGGACAACCTCAATCCTTGCAGTGCTATAGCCACAATGGGGACCAGGAAGAAGTTCCTGACGGTAAGTTTTAGATTGAAACATCTTGGCCTATTGTGGTCACTTGGGAGTGAATCAAAAGACAAACAGATTTCCTCTCTGTTTCTTATCCCGTTTGTATTTATGATTTCATATATGTAAAGATATTGTGCTTTGTTATGTTATATTATATCATATTATATTATATCATATATGTACTGTTTACACTATTTTTTTTTAATCTGAATCTGTGAAGTCTATCTCTGGCTAAAACCAGGAACTCATTTATTTCAGCAGTTTAACTGTTTTGTACTCATATCCTGGGTACATTAAAAGACCAGGGGATAAGTTAAGGGGAAGCCAGATCTCAATCTAGTCATTATATGCTTTAATATTATCATGGTAGTGACTTGAAACAGTGTGACCTAATACTGACACATTTTTTTATTTCTTTGACTCCTGGGAAACTTTGATCTACGTTTTTAGTTATTGTAGCTTATAAATACTTTGTGCACAAAAATATTCTAGAACATACATTTTACATTTTTTTTTTCATTTTTCTTTATATTTTTCACAACTTATATAGTTAATTAGGGTAAAAAGGTTCAACGGCTATTGGAACGTGCGTAAGACTATGATTTGCACATTGTTTCCTTCATGTATCTGAGGTAATGGGAAATATTATGGGAGAATCCTCACCCTGTTACCCCCTCCACCCCAGGTCCTTGATGTGAGGCACACTCTGAGATTCTCACTCAAGTGTTTTTTTTTTTTTTTATTGTTGCTTACACTGTATTATGTAGTACAGTTTTATAGGCGCTGGGGATTCCCCCCACCCCTCCCCATATCCCTCCCCCCATGGTGGATTCCTCCACCTTGCTGCATAACCATAGTTCAAGTTCAGTTGAGATTCATTGCTTGCAAACACATGCCTAGCATAAAGTTCAGCGTCTTATTGTCCAGATAAGTTCAGTGGCCTCCTGGGGAGACCTTCTATGGTCTGAAGATAGGTCTAACAGAGTAAAGATCCGGTCGGTTAAAAGCCCCAACAAGGCCTCAGTATCAATATACAACATTATGGAATTAATTGACATAGTATTGGGTAAACAATATGTTAAAAATAATGCAAGTTCCATTCTTCGAAACATCTGGGTTGAGACAGCATCAATGACACGTTCAAAAAATAACAAACAACCAAACAATAAATTACAGGTTAAATCAAGGCAAACATGTGGTATCTAATCTTTTGGGATTCGCTCATTTCCCTTAGCATTATAGTTTCCAGTTGTGCCCATTTAGCCACAAAGAACTGCATTTTGTTTTTTTTAATAGCTGAGTAGTATTCCATGGAGTAGATGAACCAAAGCTTTCTTATCCAATCTTCTATTGATGGGCATTTCGGTTGCTTCCATGTTTTTGCAATTACTGATTGTGCTGCAATGAACATAGGGATGCATGTTGGTTTGTCGTAAATCAGGTGTTTTGGATATATTCCTAGGAGTGCTATTGCTGGGTCATATGGCATGCAGATTCCGAGTTGTTTGAGTGTTCTCCAGACTGATTTCCATAAAGGCTGTACCAATTTGCAGCTCCACCAGCAGTGGAGTAGGGTTCCCTTTTCCCCGCATCCTCGCCAGCAAGCGTCGTTGGTGTTCTTGTTTATGTGGGCCAATCTTACTGGTGTTAGGTGGTACCTCATCGATGTTTTAATTTGGATTTCCCTTATTGCTAGGGAGCTGGAACATTTTTTCATATGTTTGTTTGCCATTTGGACTTGTTCCTTTGTGAAATGTTTGCCCATTTCCCTTGCCCATTTCTTGAGTGGCTTGTTTGTTTTGGTTTTTTGGTTGTTTTGAAGTTCTTTGTATATCCTGGAAATTAGCCCCCTATCGCCTATATCGTGTGCAAAGATCTTCTCCCACTCTGTGGGTTGCTTTTTTACTTTGTTGATTGTTTCCCTTGCTGTACAGAAGCTTCTTAGTTTGATGAGGTCCCATTTGTTTATTCTGTTCTCAACTGCTATTGCTTTTGGTGTCCTTCTTAGAAAGTCGGAACCTACTCCTAGGTCTTGCAGTGTATTTCCTACATTTTCTTGCAAGAGTTTGAAGGTTTCTGGATGTAGGTTTAGGTCTTTTATCCATGTAGATTGGATCTTAGTGTATGGTGATAGATTCTACAGGCTATCAGCCAGTTGTCCCAACAACATTTACTAAAGAGGCCTTCCCACTTGCTTGAGCTATCATTGGTCTTTTTGTCAAAGATTAATTGGCTGTATTTGTGTGGGTTCCCTTTTGGTGCTTCTATTCTATTCCATTGATCTTCCTTTCTGTCTTTGTGCCAGTACCAGGCTGTTTTGATAACCACTGCTCTATAGTATGTCCAGAGGTCCGGGATTGTGATTCCCCCTGCTAACCTCTTATTTTTCAGGATGGTTCTAGCTATTCGTGGTTTTTTGTGTTTCCAGATGAACTTTTGAATCATTGTATCCAGTTCCGTGAAGAATGTTTTGGGCAATTTGATTGGAATTGCGTTGAAAATGTATATTGCTTGTGGTAGTATAGACATTTTAATGATATTGATTTTGCCTATCCAGGAGCACGGGATGTTATTCCATCTTTTGAGGTCTTGTTCAATTTCCTTTTTAAATAGTTTGTAGTTTTCTTCGAATAGGTCTCCTACGCTTTTGGTTAGATTTATTCCCAAATACTTCATACTTCTCTCTGCTATTTTGAATGGTATCCTGTTGGTTAGATCTTCTTCCATCTTGGTGTTATTTGCATACACTATGGCTGTTGATTTTCGTTCGTTAATTTTGTACCCTGCCACTCTGCCAAACTCTCGTATAAGTTCTAGCAGTTTCTGTATTGAGTCTCCTGGTTTTTCTATGTATAGGATTATGTCATCTGCATATAGTGAAAGCTTGACTTCTTCGTTTCCTATACGTATGCCTTTGATTTCTTTTTCTTGTCTTATGGCCTCTGCAAGTACCTCTAGGACTATGTTGAATAGCAGTGGTGATAGCGGGCACCCTTGTCTTGTTCCAGATCTCAGTGGGAAGGGTTCTAGCTTTTCTCCATTCAGTATGATACTGGCGTTGGGTTTTTCATAAATTGCTTTAATTATGTTGTGGATTTTCCCATCTATGCCTACTTTGGCTAGAGTTTTTAGCATGAAGAGGTGTTGGATTTTGTCGAAAGCTTTTTCTGCATCTATTGAAACTATTATGTGGTTCTTGTTTTGCAGTTTTTGGATATGGTTTATAACATTTATGGATTTCCGAATGTTGAACCATCCCTGCATTCCAGGGATGAATCCTACTTGATCCGGATGAATGATCTGTCTGATGATTTTTTGAATTCTATTGGCTAGGATTTTGTTGAGAATTTTAGCATCAATGTTCATCAGAGAGATAGGTCTGTAGTTTTCCTTCTCTGATGGTTCTCTGTCCGGTTTTGGGATTAAGGTGATGTTGGCTTCATAGAATGAGTTTGGGAGGGTTGCTTCCTCCTCTATTGTTTTGAAGAGCTTGTAGAGGATTGGGGTTAGTTCTGTTCGGAATGTTTTGTAGAATTCTGTAGTGAAGCCGTCTGGGCCTGGGCTTTTTTTCGTTGGGAGATCCTTGATGACTGTTTCAATCTCTACCTCGGTTATGGGTTTATTTAATTCTGCAGTTGCCTCCGGACTGAGTTTTGGTAAGTGGTGGGAGTCCAAGAACTTTTCTATTTCTTGGTGGTCCTCAAATTTGTGGGAGTACAGTTCTTTGTAGTAATTTCTAATTATTTTCTTAATGATTGCAGTGTCTGTTGTTATGTTGCCTTTTTCATCTTTAATGCTATTGATTCTCACTTTCTCTTGTTTTTTTTTTTGGTCAATCGGGCCAGTGGAGTGTCTATTTTGTTTATTTTCTCAAAAAACCAACTTTTTGATTTGTTGATTTTATGTATAGTTTTTTTTGATTTCTATTTGGCTTATCTCCTCCCTTGTTTTGATGATTTCTTGTTTCCTATTGTGCGTGGGACTCTTCTGCTGCTGTTTTTCCAGATCCTGGAGGTGTGTGGTTAGTTCCTGTATTTGGCGTCTTTCTTGGGCCTTGACATGCGCTCCGATTGCAATGAATCTACCTCTTAGCACTGCTTTGGCGGTGTCCCACAAGTTTTGGAATGTTGTATCAGAGTTTTCATTGGTTTCCATGAATTTTTTGATCTCATCTTTAATTTCTTCTCTGACCCATTGTTCGTTTAATAGCATATTGTTCAATTTCCAAGAGTGCCTATACTTCCTGGGGAGTTTTGAGTTGTTGATTTCCAGTTTCATCCCATGGTGGTCTGAGAGGGTACATGGTATGATACTAATGTTTTGGAAGTTGTTTAGATTCGCTTTATGTCCTATCATGTGATCGATTCTGGAGAAGGTGCCATGCACCGCTGAGAAGAATGTATAGTCTGTGGCCTTAGGATAAAAAGTTCTATATATGTCTACTAAGTCTAGTTGTTCTATTGTTTGTGTGAGCTCTGTTGTTTCTTTGTTGAGTTTTTGTTTCGTAGACCGGTCCATTGTTGTTAGAGGTGTGTTGAGATCGCCTACAAGAATTGTGCGGGTGTCTATGTCTTCCTTTAAGTCTGTAAGTAATTGCTTTACGTAACTAGGTGCATTAAGATTCGGTGCATAAACATTAATGATGGTGATTGCTTCTTGATGGATCATTCCTTTCACCAGTATAAAATGGCCTTCCCTGTCTCTTTTGATGTTAGTTAGAATGAAATCTATTTCGTCTGAAATTAGGATAGCTACCCAGCTTTTTTTTCTCGTCTATTGGCGTGAAATATCTTTTTCCATCCCTTCACTTTCAGTTTCTTTGCATCCTTTCTGGTTAGATGCGTTTCTTGTAGGCAACAGATGGTTGGGTCTTGTTTGATGATCCATTCTATTAATCTCTGTCTTTTGATTGGTGAATTTAGACCATTTGTGTTGAGAGTTAAAATTGAGAGTTTGCAATTTTGCCCTGCCATGTGATTGTGTTGTGTGTGTGTTGTTGCCTATGTAGTTGTCTTGTTTGTGCAGCTTTTAGTTTGGAGACCTTCTTATTTGCCAGCTTTGTTTGTGATTTGCCTCCTTTTTGTCCGGGACTAGTGCATTTCTAAGGAGACTTTGCAGAGCTGGTTTTGTGTAGACATATTCTTCTAGTTTTTCTTTGCTATTGAAGTATCTGATTTCGTTCTCATATACAAATGAGATCTTTGCTGGGTAGATTATTTTTGGTTGACAGTTGTTTTGTTTCAGGACTTGGAAGATCTTTGTCCATTCTCTCCTTGCTTGTAGGGTCTCTTCGGAGAAGTCAGCAGTGATTCTGATGGGTTTTCCCCTGTATGTGATCTTTTCTCTACTTCGTACTTGTCTCAGGATTCCTTCTTTGTCTTCATTGGAGTAGAACCTGAGCACCGTGTGTCTGGGTGAAGATCTCTTTGGATCATGTCTGTTGGGAGTTCTCTGTCCATCCTGTATGCGGGGTGGATTCGTGTTCCAAGTGTTTTGGAAGTTTTCCTGTATAATTTCATCAAGCACTGCTTGCATCCCAGATTCTCTTTCTACTCCCTCAGGGAGGCCGATGATCCGAATATTCAGTTTTCTAAGGTAATCCTTCATCTCTTGCATCATTTTATTAGTTTTGCTGAGGTTTGTCTCCAGCTGTTTAATTCGCTGGGCACTTTCATTTTGTGTGTCTTCTGTTTCAGAGATCCTTTCCTCTGCCGCATTTATTCTGTTGATGAGGCTTTCAATTTTATTCTCTTGGGCATCCAGTTTGGTTTTGATTTGTTGTATTTCGGTGATTATGCGGTTCTGGTAGTCTTCCAGCTTTGTGTCCATGTCTCTGAGAAATTTTAGCATTATTTTCATCAATTCCTTTGCTGGTAACACTTCCATGTCTTCATCTCGCATCGCCGATATTGATAATGGCTTTTGGCCCATGTTTGGTGGGGTGCTGGCTCTTTCATCTGGAGCACAGCTCTTTCTAGTGGTTTTTCCCATTGCGTTGGTGAATTCTGGTGGGGCAAATGAACCCGTGTGTTGAGGGGCTGTCAGGTGCTTTCCTGTAGAGATTGGAGCCTGCAGGCGTGGTGTTGCCGAGCGTGGTAATTTTCAAGGCACCGTTGGTGCGTTCTCAGGGCCCGGGGCTGTAGAGCACCACCTTGGGGGCCCAGTGGATTCCAGGCACACTCTGGGCACCTCTTCTACAGGTGTGACACCCCAGGGCGTGGAGGGATGGAGGCGCTCTCTGGGTGTGCCCCCTGCACGGGAATCCACAGGACTTAGAATGTTTTATGTGCTTTCTCCCTGCGTTCTCCGTGTCAGGGACTGCAAGGTTTTTCAGAGCCCACCTGGTGCGTCTCCCACACACGGGACTGTGGGTGAGGCACTTTCCAGGCGTGGCTCTTGTGCAGTGAATCCACCACTCGTGGTGTGTGGGTGTTCAGAGCCCCTGCTCCTGTGTGGCTCTCTCACACCGGCCCTTAGCGGAGGAGTGGCCCAGGCGCCCTGTTATAATTTCACGGCAGGTTCACACCATGTCAGTGTGGTGCAGGAGTTTTCAGAGCTCTCCTGGTGGGTCGCCCACGCTCAGAACTGCGGGGTGGGAGGCGAGGGGTGAGCAGTTCACCCTATGGGAGTGGCACCTGCGTGTCGGGGACACACAGCGCTACACTTCCCAAATCTCAAAGCTCTCCTGACACCTGACACCTGACACCTGACACCTGACACCTGCGCTGTGGAGGCGGCTGCTGCAGGCGGGGCCGCCTAGTCCGCTCGGCGCAGCGACCAGGGTTTTCCTGATGTTCTCGCGCTTCCACCAGGCAGGATGTGGAGGACTCCAGATCCTCGCCAGCAGCCTCTGCGCACTGAGACGCACTGGCCCCCTCAGTGTAGGAACATCCGAGGCGCCTTCCTGGGGCCCCCTCAGCCACCAACACCACTGTGCGTAGTTCCCAAGGCACAAACCCAACAGTTTCAGTCTGTCTGCCCCGCGTTCTCAGAGGCTGGAACCTCAGTAGGGGTCAAGGAATGCCGAGGCTGCCACGTCAACCCCCCCCCCCCCACCAAATGTCCGGCTGCTGCAGTCTGCCTCCGCCTCCCGCCGGCGACGATCCGCCCGATCTTCCCGCCTCCGGGCTGTCCGCGTCTCCCGTCAGGCCGTTTTCAAAAGTGACTCAGCAGGTCTGGAGTGGGATGTCGGTTTCTCTACCTTTGCCCTGCTCCGTTCTCGCTGCTCTTCCGAGTTGTGTGGATCTTTTTGGCTCCACACTGTCCTAGGGAGCCTCACGGACCTCTCCCTGCGATTCCCTGCTGTTCCTCTTTGCTGCTTCTATAACTTTCTATCCCTCTTTCTCTGTACGCTCCCTCACAGCCTTCCTCCTACGTCGGCCATCTTCTTTCCCTCCTCAAGTGGTTTTGATAGTTGATCAGTTCTGAAGCGCTGCCAGTCTCACCACTCCAAACACAATGAGGTTGTTGAAGAATCCACTGAATGACTTAGTCCATCATAGTCTCTGTTGGCCAGTAGTTTGCTGCCAAAATATAGCTGCATTGGTTGATTGATGTGTTCTGTCTTCTCTCTTGTCTTGGTTAGGATTCTGAGTCTGCCATTTTGATTGTGGAGATCCACAAAGATAAGTTCAAGGTCTGAGGTGTTTGCAGTCTAAATTCTTGTACGTACTGGCAAGTACAGCGCCTGGCACATTCCATCGCCCTGATAGCTGGTGGTTGCAATTCCTGGGTTGCTTCTGTTTTCAGCTCTGACACCCACTGGAACCAATGGATTTTGCAGTCCAGCCTGGTACTGTCCAGCAAATACTCAGCCCTCACATAAGCCAGTGTGGACTGCCCACTTCTTCACAGCAAACCCCTTTCCATTACCAATTGACAAATTAGCCAGCTGTTAGAGCTATTTTACTCAGCTTGTCTGACCTCCAAGTCTGGGCCACATTTTCACCAGTGAAAAGTTTGACTTGCCAGGGGAGTTTCCCAACTTCCTCCACTTGATCCTCTCCCTGACCCAGTTCTCAAACATGCCATTGTGTTTTATTCCAGGACTTGGCAAATGTGGCCTTCCATTTGGCTTTGTATGGGCTGGTGAACATTACAAGCAAGATCAGGTTATGGAAATTACAATTTCCATAATGGTTTCCTTATATTAGAGAGAACATATGCATTTGCTGTTTTGTGATTGACAAATTTTATTGAGCATAATGGATTCTCTTTGGGACCAACTGGTTATCCATGGCATAAGTTTGTTCTTCTTAATAGATAGTATTATTCCATGAAGAATAAGTAATACACTTTCTTCAATCATTTTTCTATGGGAGCACATCAGGATTGTTTCCATGTCTTTGCTATTGTAGATTGTGCTGCTGCAAATATAGGCTTAGAGATCCCCTTCACATATGCAGATTTCTTTTCTATTGTGTACATTTCTAGGAGCAGGAGAGCTCTATCTTATGGCAGGTTTGTTTGCAATTCTCCAACCATTCTCCATACTAATTTCCACAGTGTTTATATTAGGTGACACTTCTACCTGCAGTGAAGGAGGCTACCATTCTTGGAACATCTTTGCCATTAGGTTGTAACTGGAGATCTGAATGTAGGCCAGCCTCACTGAAGTTAAATGGTACTTCAACATGGTTTTAAAGTGTGTCTCTCTGATGGCTTGGGAGCCTGAGCATCTTTTCCTTTGAATCTGATCTTCTGAAAAAATGGTCTGTAGAATCTTTGCCCTTTACTTCACAGGTTGGTTGTTTGTTTTTTATTGACACTGGGATACTGTATCTCTTTGCAAATCCTGCATATTAGTTCTTATTCAATTGTGGGTTGTGCAAGTGTTTTCTCTGTTTCTGTTGTTTACCTCCTTACTTTGTTCATTTGTTTCCTTTAGTGCACAGAAGAAGCTTTTTAGTTTGATCACATCCCATTTGTTGACTTTGGCTTTGATTGCCTGTGCTTTTGGTTACTTTTCTAAGAAATCTTTCCTTGTTGCTACATCTTCGAGTACGCTTCCTATGATTTTCTTGAAAAGTTTGATTGTTTCTGGGTGTAGATTTTGGTCATTGATCCATTTAGTGCCAATTTTTATAGTTGGACAGTTGTGTTTCTGGCTTCTTACTTCTGCAGCTGCTATACAGTTATCCGAACAGCACTTGCTGAATAAATCCAGATTTTGCTTGGATAGTTTCCAGCTTTCTTCTCAAAGATTAGTTGACCCTACATGTGTGGACTCCATTCTGGTGTTTGTATTATGTAGCTTAATTCCTAGGCATTGAAGATTCCACTCTTATGTTAAAACTTACTCTACTAAAAATTTCTTTCTCAGCCTTAGAATTGTTTGTGTACACCAGTGTCATTGACTTTTGCTCACTAATTCTTTATCCTGCTACTCTGCCAAAGTCTCTTGTGAGTTCCAATAGACGCTTGGATGAGTTTTTTGTTCTCCTAGTTAGAGAATCATGCAGTCTACTAGTAGCGATAATTTCAGTTCCTCAGTTCAAATTTGGATTGCTTTAATTCTTTTCTGCTTGCCTCGTGGCTCTGGCAAGGAATTCCAATACTGTAGTGAAAATCAGTGGTGACACTGGGCATCCCTTTCTAGTTCCTGGTGTTACTGAGTAGGTTTTCAATCTTTCCCCATTTAGTATGATGCTGGTATAATTGGTTGTTCATGAATTGCTTTGATTTTATTGTGGAATATTCTTTCTATGCCTGACTTCTTTGCATGTTGAGAGGATCATATGGTATTTATTTTTAATTTGTTCTTGTGATGTATCACATTTCATGATCGACTGATGCTGGATCATCCCTGCCTCTCTGCAGTACATGGATGTATCCCACCTGGTCCAGCTGAATGCTCTGCCTGATGCGCTGTTGGATCTGTTGGCTAGTATTTTGCTGAGGATCTTTGAATCTATGTTCTTCAAGAATATTGGTTTTAGTTCTGTTTTTGAGTTGTTTCTCTGTGGCTTTGGTGCTAAAGTGATATTGGCTTCATAGAAAGTGTTTGGAAGATCTGCCTCGCTTTCTACTGCTTGGAAAACTTTGTGAAGTGTTGGGGTAAATTCCTCTTGAAATGTGTGCTAGAATTCAGCAGTGAAGCCATCTGGTGTGGGACTTTCCTTGTTTCGAAGGGCTTTAATTGCTGACGTAAAATCATTGCTAATAATAGGCCCATTTAGATTAATTGCTTCTAGATTCAATTGTGGTGGATTGTATGTGTCCAAAGATCTATCCATCTCTTTTAGGTCATCTGATTTGCTGCAGATAGTTGCTTGTAATATTTCCTGATGGGCTAGTGGGGAGTCTGTTTTGTTAATTTTCTCAAAGAATCAGCTCTTTGATTCATTGACCTTATGTATAGATATTTTATCTTTATTCCATTTATTTCCTCCCTTGTTTTGATGATTTCCTTTTGGCTTCTAATCTTAGGAGTGCACTGCTGTTGTTTTTCCTTCTCCTTCAACTGCAGTGCTGGCCAATTTACTTCATGTTTTTCTAGTTTCTTGACATAAGCACTGATTGAAATGAACTTTCCCCTAGCACTGCCTTGATTTCCCTTATGATTTCCTCCCTAACCCACTACTCATTTAGTAACATGAATTAGTCTCCATGTGTTTGCATGTCTTCCTTGGTGTTTTGGACTTCTTGGTTTCTAGCTTCAGTCAATGATGGTCTGATAAAAGAATGTTTAGTCCTGCACGTTTTTGCTTACAATTCACTTGCAATTTCTCTTTCCATCACTTCAGTTTCCATTGCCTCTGATCTTTGTTGGTGAGATGTGTCTCCTCTAAGCAGCAGATTGATGGATTTTGGTTTTACCTGGTCCTCCTCTCTGGCATTTGACTGATGAGTTTAAGCCATTTAAGTTCAGAGTTATTGTGAGTAAGTGGCAGTTTAGCCCTGTCATTTCAGCGATGGGTTGTGCTTTGATTGAGTCTTCTGTTAGCCTTTTAGTGGGATGTTCTCCACATTTGCCTTTTGCTTTGGTCGATGCTATTCCTTTTTGCCATTCATGGGAATTTCTGTGAGTATCATTTGTGGGGCATGTTTACAAGAGGCATAATCTTGAAGTTGTTGTTCATTGTGTGAAGAACTTCATTTCATTTGCAAAGACAAAGGGAAACTTTGCAAATCCTAAGATGAATTACTTGCCAGTCTCTGAATGATATTTATGTTCAATAAGTGACCTAAATTAGGAAAATGCCAGTTATCCTGAAAAACACACACACACACACACAGAGACAAAACACTCTTTTTTTGAATCTTGTGGACGTAGAGGTATAGAAAAAATTCAATCCTTAATATCAATCACAATAAGATACTATCAGGGGTCTTCCCGTCCCATGGAAGAAATCACCTGACACTTGAGAGAGTCTCCAAGGCGCTTTATTCCGATCTTACGTTGTGACCATTAACTCCGTTGTGACCGTTAACTCCGTTATGATCGTTATGACAGTTACGACCATTACACTCCAGCCCCTACCCCGCCAAGCCCCCCGCTTATCTGTCAAACCTGAGTAATCAGCTTAAAGATAACCAAGGCACACCAACCAGGGCAAATGGCCATCACAGGGCAGGAAATGGTTAGTGCCCCCTAAAGCTCCCCCTTCTTCTTGTATTAAGCAAGGGACCGTGCCTGTCTTAGGTGTTCCGAGTTTGGGCTCCCCTAACCTGTCATGGGCTAACCATGTGGCTAGGAATGTGGCACCTGTCTTAGGTTGGTGAAGCCATATCGGATACTTACCCATCCCTGGCTACCAGTCCAGTATGCCTAGGCAGACTTCTGGAGATTCTCTGTTGTGAAGGGCAAGCACAGCTTGCAGTAGCAGCTGCTATTACTGCTGCTGACACTGTGCTCAAGGATGAAGCATCCACAGACCCCAAAGAATGACAATTAGTAAGATAATATCCAAGGCTACTATACCAGCCCATTGGTGTGCAAAGGAAAGATCCTTTAGTATCCAATTTGTCCATTGCTCTACTGTAGCAATCTCTACTTTGCTGCTATTTATGGCTATAATTTGGGATCTTAGTTCCTATGTCAAATTATCAAATTGTATGGACCAGCTTCCACTAGGGGATAGCATAGCGGATAACTCTCTGGACAAATTCAATGCTCAGGAACCATTGGTGACAATGGAGGGAGTGACACACATTCCAGGTAGACTAAGCACACAGGAGGTCCCCATATGATGGAAATAAGTTGTGGAATGCGTACCAGCACTGCAGTGACAGAGCCATTCCAACATTGGTTAAGGCCTCACTTAACTACAGAGCAATTCAAAAGGGTAACATTAGCACTCATGGAAACAATAAACATAAATGGAGCTTGTGCATATACATAAATAGCATTATAGATAACATCATGACTGCAATTAACTTTAACATTTTCTTCCCATATTCTAGAACTATTACTATTATAATTACAATTTCTTATCACTAACTTATCAATAAATGCAAAAGCTGATATATCTGAACACCCAGCCCTACTAGTGCAAAGTACCCAGACATTCCAAGACTTAGCAGAAACAGATTGAATAAGGTCACCACATGTATAGTTATACCTCACAAAGGCAGAATTTGAACAGGTAGGAAATCAATTGGTCACAGCAAGATCAGGTGCTACTCTTCTAGGAGTCACAGTACTTCGACAGCAGTCTATTCTGGAGGATATTTCCAAGGCCCTAGACAGCGAGACAATATTTGCTGCACACCTTTTATGGTGCAGTTTTACCTGGAGATTCTGGCTGTCTCCTCTCTGATCTGAATGAACATCAGACTGGTCAGCATCCACCACGTCCACAGGTTCATCCTACTCCGGCTTTCTTATCACTCACGTCAAACGTTCTGGCACCCACACTGGTCCATCAGAATCCTGCGGAAAAACACAAACCGCTCCTCGTGTCCTTCGTAAGACAGGATACGAGCACATCCATTGTTTTGTTAAAACATCCTTCCACATCACCCAATCTTTGCAGGGGCCTGCGCCAACAGCGTGGCGTTTGGCATCAGAATGGCAATCCAAATCCAAAATCAAAATGTTGAAAATATAAGTAACTAAAGCCAATTGATGTTTAGGACTATTGGGATATAGGGTGGCTCCTACACCCCTTTTTGTGGGCACCCTCTACCACAGCCTGGCCTGAGTGATTATATGGAATGCCAGTGGAGTGTTTAATCGCAAATTCAGAACAAAATTTATCAAATGCTTTGGCTGTATAGGCAGGTCCATTATCAGTCTTATAATACTGTGGGACTCCCCAGGCTGCAAAAGCCTGAAGGCAATGAGATATAACATCTTGAACATTTTCCCTTGTATGAGCTGAGGCATAAAGAACCCCAGAACAGGTATCAATAGGGATAGGAACAAAAGAAAGGCGACCAAAACTGGGAACATGGGTAACATCCATCTGCCATATATGATTAGGCATAAGACCACGGGGATTATCCCCAAAGCAAGGCTGGTATAAAAATGGGACACAAGTTTGGCATTGTCTAATAATAGTGCAGTAGGCATTCCGAGAGATTGGGAAGCGCTTTACCAAAGTTTGTGCGCTAACATGCCACCTTTGGTGAAAGTGCTTTGCCTCTTCGTCCACGGAGAATGCCAAGAGGAATCTAGAAGCAGACTCAGCCTTGTCATTGCCTTGGGCTAAAGATCCAGGCAAGTTGGAATGTGCCTGAATAAAGCCCACATAAAGAGGATTGTTCTGGGATAATAACAATTGTCAGACTTGAAACCGGGCCTTATGCACCATAGAGTGAGGTAAAATATATTCTACCATCTCAAGGCATTTAACAGCATTCACCACATATAAGCTATCAGAAAGAATGTTCAGGGGCTCAGGCACTAACCACAAGGCCAAAGCAACAGTGGCCGATTCTGCAGTTTGCGGAGAAGAGGAAGCAAACGCAATTGGGAAAATTTGGGTATCTAAGACAATTGCCCCTGTGCCACCTTTAGCCCCATCTGTAAAAGCAAGCCACGCTCCACTAATGTGCCACTCCTTAACCACCTTGGGAAAGCACAATGGGACTTTTTTGCAAAACTGCACCCATGGATGGGATGGATAATGCGTATCAAATTGTAAAGAAAAGCAGAATAGCAAAATTGCCCAAATATCTACTGTTTGGCATAGACTGGCAACTATTTCTTTAGAATTAGAGGTAACACATAAGCGAGGATAAACACCAAAGGTTTCTCAGGCTCTCTCCACTGCTTTAAAAATCACTTGGCCCATAAGTTCAGGGAAGGTGGTAAGCACTTTGGAAGCTTCCATGAGTAAATACATCCAGACTAAAGGCACCCCTGCCATAGCAGTTCAGCAGGAATACTTTCAGGTATAATCAGAACAGACAATGGTTGTGAAGGATGACAATGCTCAACCTGAGCTTCTTGGAGTCTATGCTGGAGTAATTCAAGAACCTTGTGTCCCTCCAAAGTAAGCTCTCGGGGTGAATCTAATGCGGGGTTTCCATGAAGTATAGAAAACAGGGGCTCTAAATCTTTGATGGTAATAAGAAGATATGGTCGGATCCAATTAATATGCCCTAATACCTGCTGGAAATCATTAAGGGTCTTTAAACCATCCATTCTGATTTTAACCTGTAATGGGGCAACCTGACAGACTGTCATCTGTAATCCCAGATATTTTACATTGGGGCCCTCTTGAATCTTCTCAGGGGCAATGTGCAATTTCCACCGTTCCAGTTCTTGCTTCAAGCACACTAAGGCAGCCTGCACTTCTTCTTTCTGCTTTCCTGCCACAAGAATGCCATCCATATATGATATATGCAAAGCCATGAAAAATTCATCTTACAGGGCACAGTGCTTGAGCTACATATAGTTGACACATAGTAGGACTATTCATCATACCTTGTGGGAGTGCAACCCATTGGTATCTCTGATCTGGGCCTTGATGATTAATAGAAGGCAAAGTAAAGGCAAAACTCTCTGAATCTTGTGAATGTAGAGGTATAGAAAAAAAAAAAAGCAATCCTTAATATCAATCACAATAAGATATGATTCTCTAGGCACTACAGTGGCTAAAGGCACACCAGGTTGTACTGCACGCATAGTTTGCATAGTGGCATTTATAGTGCGAAGATCATGCAAAAGCTGCCACTTCCCTGATTTCTTTTTAATAACAAAGATAGGTGTGTTCCATGGAGATACTGAAGGCATTATACGTCCCAATGATAATTGTTCTAACACTAACTCCTGGGCAGCCATTAACTTTTCAGAGGTTAGGGGCCACTGCGATACCCATATGGGCTCATTCGATACTCACGTAATCAGCAATGGCTATTGTTGCACCTTTGCCCCAGCTGGAAACCCAACCCGGCCCTTCCTGGGTGTTGTCTAACCACGATTGGTTCTATTCTTCTTTGTTCTTCTTTACCTAGACCCTTTCCTGAATAACCCATATTCTCTATGATATCCCATGCTTGTTGGCTTCCTGTTTGGTAGTACTCATTGCTCAAGCGAAGTCCCATAGCACTTAAGACTTCCCAGCCCAATAGGGTCACAGGGATGGCACAAACATAAGGCTGAAAGGACCCTTTGTGATCTTCGTGGTCCACCCAGGAAATAACACATGCACTCTGTTGTGGTTGGCAAGCCACTCCTAAGCCTTGTAAGGTTTGATTAGATTGCTTTAGGGGCCATTCCTTTGGCCAATCTGATTGCCTAATAATGCTGACATCGGCCCCAGTGTCCAAAAGGCCTTCGAATGGGGTGCCACGTAGCATAAGAGTGGCCAATGGTCAGTCCTTGAGGGAGACAGATTATCTAAGGCACATCCAGAGGATCCAAAGCCTTTGTCCCTATGGGTGGGACTCCGCCAACTTTCATGACAGCTAGGAAGGAGTAACAGTTGGGCAATACACTCTCCTGGAATTATAACAGTTATTCCCTTTGGCAAAGAAACCAAAACTTTGACAATGCCAGTATAATGAGAATCAATTACTCCTGGGTGAACAATCAGGCCCTGCATGGTCTTACAACTCCGTCGAAACACCAATCTCACTGTGCCATTAGGAAGTGGTCTGTGAAAATCAGTACCAAGTGCCTGTGGCCCCATCTCAAGGGTTAATACCATGTGGGAGGTGGCACAGTGGTCCAATCCTGTGCTTCCAGGCATGGCTCCGCGTATTGCCTGTTTGTCTGTTCTGTCTGCTCCTGGTGCACCCTATATGCTCTGTGGGGGCCCTGGGATGCTAGGCCTCTCTACCCATTTTTTGGCTTAAAGTTCCCTTCCAGGGGGTGGCCAGAAATATCTCACACTGAGCGACACTCATTAGCCCAGTGATTCCCCTTCCTACATCTCGGGCATAGCCAAGGCTGAGGAGGAGGATGAGTGGGCTCTCTTTGGCGGCAGTGTCTTTTAAAGTGCCCCAGTTTACCGCATCTGAAGCATATCTGATCAAGCCCTTTAAACCCCTTCTCCTGTTTCATAGCATTCATTATCACTTTAGCCTGTTCCCTTGCCTGTATAACTCCAGCTGTAACTTGATCATGCACATCTCTACAGATTTTAATCCATGTATCCAAGTCCTTATGCTTTCAAGGGTGTATGGCTTCATGGCACCGTTTATTAGCATTTTCATAGGCCAATTGTTTCACTAATGGCATAGCTTGTTCTACATCAGGAAACAATTTTGATGCAACCTCCATGAGGCGGCTCAAAAAGTCTGCATAGGGCTCATTAGGCCCTTGGGTCACTTTAGATATAGAAAAGCACAGATCGCCTTTGCTATGAAGGGCCCTCCAAGCATTACGCCCTATGGTGGCTATCTGGGCATAAACAGGCTTGGTTTTTGGTATTTGGTTTTTTTGTCCTGCTTAAGCACCTTCCCCAAGGAGCATGTCTACGTCCCATGCAGGATTGACTGCTAGGGCATTACAGCATGCAGTGTTTAGTGCTAACTTGCAGCAGGCTGACCGCCAGACCAAATACTGTCCAGGGGACAGGGTGGCTTTAGCTAAATTTTTCCAATCATCAGGGGTCAATGCCAGGCCTGCTATCTGTTCCAGCACTGAGAGGGTGAAGGGGGCATGAATACCATAGGAATCAACAGCGGTCTTCAAATCTTTAATTAACTTGAAATCAAGTGAGACCCAGGAGCAAACTGGGGGATTTTGTGCTCTATCCTTTGTAACTGGAAACACTTTCCCTGCCTTGGCAAAATTGTGCCATGAACTTGCACCCTGAGGCAAGGGGGCACTTACACAATCTCCATTTTGCTCCTGGCATTGCCAAGGCGGCACAGTTGGCGTGAGTGGAAGGTTTCCCAGAGGGGGAGGCAGCTGCCAGACAAACTTTTTGATTGCATTGAAGTGGTCTCTAGTTTCTGCGCAAGTTCATCAATATCCTGGCTAGAGGCCCCGCCTGACTGCCTGAGTCTGAGTATTCTTCACTGCTATCTCCGCCTTTTAAGGAAGCTTCTTCCTGCATTGAATAAGTTGAATTGCCCATGTTTCTAACACAACTCAGATCCTTGCTAACCTGCAAACTTGACTGATCATTAAATCACGAAACTGTGTGATTGTTAACCACAAACTTGAATGTGCACTAGACTTTGAACCTGAATGGGCCATAAACATGATGGATCGTGAATGGGCTGTAAACGCTATTGTAAATGGGCGGTAAATGTGATTGTGAGTGGGCAATAAACACGATCATGAGTGGGTGGTAAACACGAACGTGAGTGAACCTGAATGATTCTGAATGGCTGCTAGACCACTAGCCTGAAGGGTTGCTAGGCCTGCGCTTTAATGGTCGCTACCATGCGAACTTCACTGGTCACTACACTGCGAACTTGAATCATCATTAATGCTTGAAGTTGAAGTGCACATCCGCCCTGCTATAGCAGTTTCCAGAACAAAAGTCTCAGTTGTAAACTAATTCCCTCTGGAAGCAGCTCCCTGAGCGATCTGCTCAGCTTACTTTCCTGGCATTCACCAGCTGACTTCTATCCAAACAAAAGCGCCAGTATTCTTGTATCTGAGTCACAGCACAATTATCGGGGTCCTCCTGTCCGGAGGAAGAAATTAACCGACACTTGGGTCAGAGTCTCCGATTTGCTTTGTTCCGCTCCTCTGTTAAAAATTGTTATGACCATTAAGTCCGTTAGGCTGACCCCCACCCCCGCCAAGCTCCCTGCTTATCTGTCAAACTTGTCCAATCAGCTTAAAGATAACCAAGGCACATAGTAGTGTCCCCAACACTCATTCCCAACTGGTTCGAGAAGAGGCTAGTATGACCACTATGGATGTCAGCATGGAGATTGCTAAGAAAACTAAAAATGGACCTGCCATATGACCCAGCTAGCCCACTGATGGGAATATATCCAAAAGAAATGAAATCTGCATGTGAGAAGGGAATCGGTATTCCTATGTAACAGCAGCACAATATACAATACCAATGACATGGGAACAGCATAGATGTCCATCCATAGAGGAGCACACAAGAAAACAATGGTTATTGTGGTTACAGAAAATGGGTGGACACCACCGTCAACTCAGTCAGAGATCTGGCACTCCCCAAAGGCTGAAATTCCATGTACAGGCTGATGATGGACAAAAGCCAAAATTCCCTGTCTTATCAGAGCCCAAGCAGAGCTGATGCAGCACCCATGTCACAGGGAGTAGAAGACCTTTGTCTCCACTACCCTGCAGGTCTTTCCCACTTGCAGTCCTCTCTTCTCCTATCCCTTCCTCCACTGCACAGGATAGGCCCAGGAACTGACATCTCTTCGCATAATAAAAGTCTGTTTGTACTTGGTTGGTATTTTCTTTTGTCAGTAGAACTAATAGAAACTGTGCTACATCTACTCAATGGAACACCACTCAACCACTAAAAAGAATGAAATTCTCCCCTTTGTGACAATATGGACCCAACTAGAGACCATTATACTCAGTGAGATAAGTCAACCTCAAAAGACAAATACCATATATTCTCTCTGGTATGAGGCAAACCACATAGAATTATAAGATCAATATCCTTCCAATATGTTGTCTGTGCTATATTTCAGGTATTTTTATTTTAATTTTCATTCATTCAAAGGAAGTATTTATATCCCCTTACTAATTTCTTCACCGACTCTATTACACAGTAGCATCATTGCCTTCAAGCAGATTTTTGAGTTTATTTTTCATAATTCAATGGCACTTTGATCATTCAGAACTATGATATTTACCTTCATATTACAGTTAATTTTTTGTTTTATTTCCTTTTGTTGAACTTATATTGTGGCTTTTCTATTATGGGGATGTACAATAACTGTGTGATGGAGACTAATATATTGGGATGTGAAGATACTAAGCTGTGTACATGTCTACTTCCAAAACAAAGATGTACTCTCGGTGAGAATGTTCCCAAGGTTGTTAAAATAGAATGCTGGGCTCTCTGCCATTGTTCATGTAATCAATGCTCTTGGCTGTTTTCATTGGTGCGCAGTACTGCTGCATTTTCTCTGTATCTTCTCCTTATGAAATGCTATTGAGTGTTGTTTTGTGTCTTTTCTGGAAAGCTGCAAATCTTGTAATTGGGTAGCTGTTCACATGTTTTCCTCTTTTTAACTTGCCTTTTCAATGCTGGATGTATAGTTTCTTTCTTTGTTTCTAAAGTGTACCTACTTATTTGAAAAATCACACGCATCTCCCAGATGGAGGAACATAGATTCTTTCTGCAAATCAAAGTGTTTGAAATTTTCATTGACCACTAAGGAATCAATGTGATTTATACTGCAAAATTATATGATATTTGCTCAAAAGTAATACTGAAAATGTAAGGGATCTACATGATACATATAGCAAAATCATGACAATGTATTATCAAACAAGAATATGAAAATTCATGAGACTCTTTAGCCACCTGACTCTAATGTGGCTAACACAGAAAGTGCAACTTGGAAAATAACTTTATGTTTTGTATCTTGGCTTTGTTTCAAAGCATATTAATAACAACTGAACATTACCTTTGTACCCATGATAAGTTACTAAGCAATCTTGCA